>NC_092238.1:27411902-27426902 GCF_036320965.1 Panulirus ornatus | reverse complement strand
TAGCTCCTTCTGCTGCAGTGTGTCGCTTACCATTACGGCTTCGTCGCTAGGTGTTTTCTTCGCCACTACAGTCAATCTGTTTCCGGTCGTCCTAAGTGTCCAGTCCTGATGAGGTACGTTGAGTGTGGATGCCTCGTGTGGGACATGATCCATTCCCATGTCCACGCCATCCTCCACGCTTCCTTCAGGTCCTTTCACCTTCCTCACCTCGCTTTCCTCTCCCTCCTCCTCCTCCTCTCCTTCCCCCTTTCCATTCGTCCCCTCCCTCTCCTCCACAACTCTCACCCCACCCCTCCGCCGCAGCATCCCCACGCCCCCTCGATCCTGGGGGAGGGAAATGCCCCGTATGTTAAGTGTCGGAGGGAGACCTCGGGGTGCTGTTCCCCCATTGTGGCAGCGTGAGCGATGGTGGGTCGGCCAACGTGTGGATGTGATGGTTGTCATGAGGCTAAAGCGTGATTACGAATGACACAGCGAACGAGAGGAGAGCAAGGGAGGATGGATGGATATATATATATAAATATATATATATATATATATATATATATATATATATATATATATATATATATATATATATATATATATATATATCGTTGAACCCCACGACGGTTACTGACCTGGTTGTCAACACAGCGTCTTATACACAACAAACGGAAGGGATTCAACAGGAGGCGAAACAGAAAGACTTATCCCTCGCTCTTGTCCCCCTCAGGAGTGATCATGGCTACAAAGGAAATCCCACGATTCCATTTTTTTTCTATTTCACTTCCGACTGAAATATAATCGTACCAGATGACGAAAAAAAAGGTAGAAATAGGTGGATGGGGGGATTATGATAAGGACTTTCGCATTTCGTATTCAGGAATATATAAAAAAGAGATAGCTTTATTCATTTGGAACTCCTATTGCAGCAGTAGCATGAGAGAGAGAGAGAGAGAGAGAGAGAGAGAGAGAGAGAGAGAGAGAGAGAGAGAGAGAGGCGTCCAGCTTAGACAGACAGATAGACGGAGGGAGGGAAGGAGGGAGGGCGCGGCAAAGCGTCCGTCCGCCAGACAGTCGGTCACATCCCCACACAAAATCATAACATCCCCCTTATACCCCCCCTCCCCCCAGCCCAGGCACCATCTGAATGGGCGGCGTGATCCCCTTCACCCCCCCCCCCCCCACCCCCCACCTCGCCCAGGCCCCTCGGGAGAATTACGATGTTTGCTGTAGTGATTTGTGGCGGCCGACTCTAACCACCCCCAACCCCCCATCCCACTCACTCACCCCCCTAACCCTCCCTCCCTCCCTCGGCGGCCGTCGAACACAGCCAAAGTCGAGGCCGAACATAAAAGCGCAGACACCGCGCGTGAAAGGGAGGACAGCACGGGGGTGTGAGGAGGAGGGAGGAATCTACCAACATACCTACGGCCTGGGTGAAGAGTGTGGGGGAGAAAGCTGGGAGCCTAAAGGAAAAATGCCACCCAGCATTGTGAGGTGTGTGTGTGTGTGTGTGTGTGTGTGTGTGTGTGTGTGTGTGTGTGTGTGTGTGTGTGGTTTACAGCGACTCTGTATATCAGCTTATGAAGACACTGGCTCTCTCTCTCTCTCTCTCTCTCTCTCTCTCTCTCTCTCTCGATCTTTTGATCTCTCTCTGCTGATACACTGTTAATGTCGTTCCTAATTTTACTGTTACTTCTGCTGTTGGTAGGGATGATGATAATGTCACTGCTGCTGTTGCTGGCAGTGATGGTGTCACTGTTGGTACCACCCTCCTGGCACTGTAGGGCAACATGACCTTACCGTTGATCCGTTTGCTGTTAGGCGATATCACTGCCCTCACTGTTACTTTCACTGCTGCTCATTCAACTCCACTGCATCCGGAATCTCCTTGCAGTGCCATGGCTGTTGTCCTGGCAGTGCCATGTTTGTTTCTGGCAGTGCCATGGCTGTTCTCCTGGCAGTGCCATGTTTGTTCTGGAAGTGCCATGGCTGTTCTCCTGGCAGTGCCATGTTTGTTCTCTTCTCAGTATTATGACTGTATTCCCCTCTCAGTGCACTTGGCTCCTGCTACTTTTCACCACACTGTTCCTGCTTCTTCTGCTGTTACAGATATTGGTATCTTTTCTATTCCTCTTCAATCGCTTGTTCCTGCTGCTGCTATTACTAGGGCACTGTTTCTTTCACTGTAAAGGTTAACTATGCTGGTGATTCGATGATGAAATTGAAATATTCCTCATTATATTTTGGTCGACATGAACATGAACTCGTTTTCGGAATTTAAGAATAGTCGTCTTTTTAGGATATTCGGGGTTTCTGAATCAATACTGTCATGGATTTAAAAGAACGAGGAAGGAAATGCATATCGGAGATGCTGACAATGAAGGCCATTTAAGCATGAGGTTAAGGAATAGTTTCACATCTTTCAGTCAACTGTGTCCACGGTCTTCAAATCTAATTAGGAATGAACAGCGAGAGGGACTGTAACAGGAAGCAAGCCCTTTCCACTTGTGAAGGGTATGGGTTCATGACGTGTTGTGATGCGAGTGCGTCTGTGTTGAAAGAGCGCGAGGCAACTGAGCATTAAGTCTTCGTTTAGTGACTTCACTGTGGTAGCTGCACGGTGAGAGCATGAAGGATCGTGGCATATGAGGAATCGGTGTAGAGAGGAATGAAGGAATTGGTGATATCCAGAGCGGAGATGAGAAAGTATGACTCGTGTATGTCTCGGGGATGTGTGGTTCCAGACGGGTGGCAGAGTATGCTCGGTGCGGTGGCTGCTTCAGACTGAAATGGGAAGGCGACTGTTTAGTGTCGGTCAAGCCATACTGGCGTGTGCTGTGTTTCCTAGGGGTAGTGGAGAGGGGGGGGGGGATCGGTGAGGAGAGGCTGGTGAAGTGTGAGGAAGGAGCAAGTTTGTTTTTTCTATCTATTTGGGGTCACATAGACCCATGTTAAAGGAGGAAGAAGAAATCACTTTCGGAGAAGGTTCTATCTTCGTCAGCGGACGGCAAGAACAAACCTCGTCGTCCAGGATCCTCACGCCCAAAAGAGGAGTCCATCATTCTCCTGCTCCTGCACGGAGTGCACACTCGAAGCTGCAGGAAGCCTCACAAAATAAGGGTCCTGGGATAATCAGTATCACCCTTTTATGTACACAACCTTTAACCCATTTTCTATCCTTCAAAAATCTAAAAACGATAAAAAAAAAAGCAAATTGAGTACATTAGGGAGAGTCTTACTCCTCCCCCTCTAATCCATAACCAGTGGGAGGGAGGGAGGAAGGCACTGCCCAAATAAACTGTGTTCTGTGATAACAACACATCAATATGCGTGCCGGATCATAAAGTTGTCTGGGACGATGCTCAATATGCGTCTGGGACGAAGGTCCCCGTCCCCCCCCTACACACACACACACACACACACACACACACACATACACACACACACACACACACACACACACACACACGGGTCCTCCTACACCCGACCCCTCCTTGCTTTTGCACTCAAACAGAGTTTACATAAATCACCTCAGGTTCCCCATTCACTGGGTGAAAATAAAGATGGCTCTCTTTCTCTCATACAAGGCCTTGCTTACCTATTGAAACCCAGTCTAACAGCCGTGTCCACCAGCCATTTCAAGCTTTCATCCGTGAGTCTGTGCAAGTTAACTAAGTATCTAGCCATTGTTGGCTGGGTGGTTAAGTAGTTAGGGATGATTACAGGACAACAGCATGAGTTGTTGCTCTCGTTTTCACAGACTTTGGAGGAGATTCAGTAATAATAACAACAACAACAATAACATCAACAAAAACAACAATAACAATAAAATAATAATACTAATGATGATAATAATAATAATGACAATAATAATAATATTAATGATAACAATGATGATAATAATGAAATGATAATAATAATGATAACGATAATTACAATAATACTAATGATAATACTAATACTAATACTACTGCTACTAATAATGATGATGAAAATAAAAACAGTGATAATGATAATAATAGAATAATAATAATAATAATAATAATAATAATAATAATAATAATGATAATAATAATAATGATAACAATAATGATAATAATAATAATTATTATTATTATTATCATAATAATGATAATGATAATAATAATAATAATAATAATAATAATAATAATAATAATAATAATGATAATAATGATAATGATGATAATGATAATAAACTACTTGATGTAGAAGGTAAAGTAATTATCATTCAATGTACCAACGAATACATCTTCATTCCTCAAATCCACGAATCTCATCTCATGAAAAAGTGACCCGTCTGCAGGACTCCAGCTGAGGCTAATAACCAATTAAGAGATCATAGAAGAATAATATATGAATAATAATCCGTGCCACTGTGGGTTCTACCGTGTCCATAGCCCCTCTGAAATCCTGAGCGGGGGAAGGAAAAGAAGGACTCGCTATTATATCCTAAAGGAATGAATGACATCACGGGAGCCGCACCATTCATATAGGAAAAAAAAAAGAAAAAGAAAGACACTGACACGAACGAGAGTGATCAGGCATACCACTGAGCTACTTTAGGGGGGGTGTGGGGGTGTGGGGGGGGTGTGGGGGTGTGTGGGTGGGGGGGCGTTCGTGACCGATGGGTGGCAGTGGTGCATCCTCTCGATCGATGGGGGGTGTTTGGGGGAGGTTATGGGGTTTTAGGGGGTGGTTTAAGCCGGATCCAGAGGGAGGGAGGGGGGTGGGCAGCCCGACCCCCCCCCCCCCCCACAACTACGTACGGAGAGAGAGAGAGAGAGAGAGAGAGAGAGAGAGAGAGAGAGAGAGAGAGAGAGAGAGAGAGAGAGAGTTTTTTATAGAGTTCGTGTTTGTCGCGGCTGGCGCGTGGCTTACTGTGTGTGTGTGTGTGTGTGTGTGTGTGTGTGTGTGTCCACGATACGTGAGCTATCGCAAGTGTAAGTCTTTGAGAGAGAGAGCGCCCCCTCCTCTCTCTCTCTCTCTCTCTCTCTCTCTCTCTCTCTCTCTCTCTCTCTCTCTCTCTCTACCCTCACCCTGATATAAACACCTTATACACAGACGATAGACGAAGATCACCGGTATCTCGTTTTCTTTACGCATGACCACAGTGAAGATGGTCGTCTTCAGCAGTTTCATGATGGTGATATTATCTAAAAGCAGATCTTCCGTTTGTGTCTTCGGTTCGTAAAGTATTTACTTACATCAATTTTTTTTTCTCTTCTCTCGTGAGCAAATTAACTTTTTTTTATTTTTAACTGCTCGTCGTTTGATCTTCGTTTTCTCCTCGTTATTATGCCTTTTTTTTCCTACATTTTTCCCCTGATTTAATCACTTAATTACCTTGCGTGGCGGAAGGCCAAACAGTTTTCATTCAGTGGCATTAGATATATCATGATATATATATATATATATATATATATATATATATATATATATATATATATATATATATATATATATATTTACTAAGTTGCTTACACAGGAAAATTGCTCTGTCTCACGACGTGAGTCAGCCTCTCTCTCTCTCTCTCTCTCTCTCTCTCTCTCTCTCTCTCTCTCTCTCTCTCTCTCCTCCCATCTCGATTATCTCCCTCCCTCTGGCTCACACTCAACCAGCCTTTCCTTCCTTTTCCCTCCCTCCCTCCCTCCCCATTTCAATCATCGCTTTCCTTCCCACCCTCCATCCATTTTCTCCTTCTTCTTCTTCTTCTTCTTCCCACCACCTCCTCCTCCTCCTCCACTCCCTATCTTTCCCTCCCTCCCTGTCCTTCCCTCCCTTCCTCCCTCCTTCCTTCCTTCCCCTCATCCCCACCCTCCCTCATCTACATAACCCACCCCCTCCGCCCTGAGTGACGTCTACCACGATGAACAGACGCGACTTTTCCCTGTGTTAAGGCTGGCTGGCCCCTGATTTATGGCCGCCTGGCTTGAGCAAAGAGCTGCAGAGTTATTGCTCGGCTCATAATGGCCTTAAAGACTCAAAAATTGGAGCATTCATCATGATGCTCCCGGCCGGGATGTTAAGACTTATATATATATTTTTTTTTCCTTTTTTGTTTTTCTTCTCATCTCTTTCGCCGTGAGATGGAGTCTAATTTTTTTTCTGAGGGACGAGGGATAGGGCGTGGGGTTGGGGGGAGGAGGAGAAGATATGGGGTGGATGGAAGGTGGGTTAGGGAGGTAAAAGGGGAGATGATAAGGAAGGATTTAATACGAGGGTGTGGAAGTAGAGGGAGTCGTGGTGTGTAGCTGCTGGGGGGGCTTGGGGGTTCTGACCGTGGACGTAGCTCCAATGAATCAAAGACTGAATCACTCTGATTCGCTAATTCTAAATCAAAGACTGAATCACTCTGATTCGTTAATTTTAAATCAAAGACTGAATCGCTTTGATTCGTTAATTTTAAATCAAAGACTGAATCACTTTGATTCGTTAATTTTAAATCAAAGACTGAATCACTTTGATTCGTTAATTTTAAATCAAAGACTGAATCGCTTTGATTCGTTAATTTTAAATCAAAGACTGAATCGCTTTGATTCGTTAATATTAAATCAAAGACTGAATCGCCTTGATTCGTTACTTGATGTTCATTTCTCGGGGAAATGAATATCTGGCATCCGCTTCAACGCTGGACGGGTTAGCTATTCTCTTTCGCAAGTATTACGTTGTGCACTGTGAGGGGCATCGTCAGGTTGGACCCACCGTTGACTGCACCTACGTCTATCTCATGGTCTTTCGTCAGTCTTTGCCCCCCGGACCATCACCCCGTTTTCTCCTGGTCGTTCTATCTTCTCCTGGGCTGTTCTCGTCTTCAGGGCAGCGTGGTGCCCCAAGAGGCACGGGAGAGGAGGAGTTGGAGAGGCAGCCAGCCTCCCATACGAGAGGTGTGTGTGTGGTTGGTGGTGGTTGGCGGTGGTGATTTCAAAGAGGCAAGGAGTAAAGATGGGGAGAGCTGACGAGGCGTGGCGTGGAGGATGCAAGGTAAGTGATTGTGGAGGGAGTGAAATGTGTGATGGTAGTGATAGCAGTACTGGTGGTGGTGTGGTAGTGGTGGTAGCAGTGGTGGTGGTGGTGATAGTGGTGGTAGCAGTGGTGGTGGTGGTGATAGTGGTGGTAGCAGTGGTGGTGGTGGTGATAGTTGTGGTAGCAGTGGTGGTGGTGGTAGCAGTGGTGGTTGGCTGTGGTGGGAAGGCAGTACGAGGAATGCGGTGATGAACCGATGCTTCATGACACCCGAACCCTGAGGTATATAGCTCACTAGAGGACCCGACTCCCGGTAATGTATCCCACATCCCTCCCGCCCCTGGTATGGTGACGGAAACTGGCCGTGTTGGTGTCGTTTCACACCTCACTACTGGGTGTGACGGTAGTTTCGGTGTGACGGTACTTTGCGTGTGTGTGTTTTAAGGCAATCTCGCTGAAGAAGTTCAAGATACGTCTGTCTTCTCGAACCGCTTCGTAATTTTCAGTGAAGCATTTAACTCCTTTCGACTCTTGCAGGAACCTCTTTAAGGCTGGGAGTGGAATTATGTCCAGTTATTAGAGCTGGTTTAGATCAAACTTATATAAACAGATATGCACTCAAGCACAAAAACAGACATGCACGTGTTTCTACACACACACGCACACGCACGCACACACACACACACACACACACACACACACACACACACACACAGGTCACCCATTATCAGCAACACCAGGGCTGAGTGAGCGTGCTAAAAGAGGGGAGTGAGAGAGAGGGACAGACAGAGAGGCCAAGGACTGGTCAGGGAAGGAGTGATAAGTGTCAGGAAGGGAGTCGGTGGGTGGGTTGGGGGGAGGAATAAGAGGGAACGACGATAAATAAGGGAGCATGAGAGGGAGTCAAACAGACGAGAGTAGGCGAGGAATACACGGAAGGGTTTAGGAAGGAGATACCACAATGACGGGTTGTCAGAAAGGGATAAAGAAAAAAAAAAAGGGGGATGGAATGATCTTTTTGTTTTCTGAGAAGGTTTACAACATCTTTTGGGTTGAGGTCTGATGCCTTTATCATCATCTGCAATTCTCCTAGAACGTCACCCTCTGCTCTGAATTCCTCCAGAAAGACGATAAGATGGTGCGATCTGCTCCCACTGGATCACCAGACATTAATTCTACCTTCTGTCTACCTTTTTGTCCCCTCTTGTCTGTGTGGTGTATGTACGCAGCTCTTCGACTGACTCCACCGCCTGTGCCCTTCCAATTGTGTCCCTCCATGTGTGTCCCCTCACCTGTGTCCCTCCATCTGTGTCCCTCCACCTGTGTCCCTCCATCTGTGTCCCTCCATCTGAGTCCTCTCATTAGTGTCCATCACGTTTCTCTCACCTGCACAAGAGCAGCTCTTCAAGCTCCTGTGGGTCGTCAATAACGTCTTCACCAGAGATTCGAGCAAGTGCTGGTGTCCTCCTCCTCACGTGTGATGAACTTGAAAGATAAGATAAGTTGGTGAAAGGTGGCTGACGAAAGTGCCAAGGAAGAAGATGATGAAGAGGGAGGAAGTGGGGAGGCAAGAAGAGCGAGGAGAAAGGTTAGACGAGGGACTGAACCAACGTGGAAAACAGAGAGAGAGAGAGAGAGAGAGAGAGAGAGAGAGAGAGAGAGAGAGAGAGAGAGAGAGAGAGAGAGAGACGGAGGTGTGAGGGAGCGTAAGGAGGGTCCCGCCGGCGTGGGGGAGGAGGAGATAGAGGAGGAGGAGGGGTGGTATGATGCCACCACACGAGACCAGTGTTTGGACAGCGACAATTAGCGGGCCGCGGGGAGGGGGAAATCTGAGGGGCGACCGATCATATTTCACGCGGCCAACGTCTCACGCGCCTCTGAGGGGGAGTAGTAGTAGTAGTAGTAGGAGGAGGAGGAGGAGGAGGAGGGTACAAGGGTAGGTAGGTAGGGAAGGTGAAGCTCTGAGGGGAGTCAACTTAATTGTATATCATTAAAGGTCAAGATGGATGTGGACTCAGGCATGCGCTGATGACCGCCCGCCCCGGAGCTAGGCATACATTTGTCTTGGAACGTGTGCACCAGATATGTGGTAGGTGCTGGTGAGGAAGGACCGACCCCACCCCTCCCTCCTCGCTAGGCCCCCTGGCAAACGGTAGGAACCGCTGTTCTCTCTCGCCGGAGACTCCAACGCAACGTGGGGCCTCGGCTCTGAGAGTCTCTACCACCTCTACAAGGCCAGGTACTGACTCACGGAAGCCGTCTTCATCCAGAGGGTCTTCGGTGTTAATGTCACCGTCACCCGGTAAGTCTTCACCGGGCGAGATTTCAGCTTAAGTGATGCTGCCGCACGGTAAGTCTTCCAGCCTTATAAGACTTCCGGCTTATAAGTCTTACGAACTGGGTTACCAGCAAGACCTCCACCCGACCAGCAAGACCTCCACCCGACCTGCAAGACCTCCACCCGACCTGCAAGACCTCCACCCGACCTGCAAGACCTCCACCCGACCTGACGGACCTTCTTCATGCAAGGGGCTTCAGGTACATGTCTCCACACGGAGAGGACCAGTCAAGCCTCCATCCACACCAACTACTCCATCACTTACAATCCCGTGACTATTTTGATGCATCCCAGCCTCTCTCTCTCCTCCCTTCTGATGGGAAAGGGGTGAGGAGGAGGGGACGACTCACTGGGTCCCTGGGTCCCACTCGGGCCCTCTCTCCAGCGTCAGACACGCTAAAAGTCGTCGGACTGGCCAACGTGGAGTGTGTGTGTGTGTGTGTGTGTGTGTGTGTGTGTGTGTGTGTGTGTGTGTGTGTGTGTGTAGCAGCTACTGCGTTTTCCGTTTGAGCCACAAGGAAGCGATCGGCGGGTATGGATGACGAACCCTGGCGTTCATCTGCTCTAACCCTCCAACGCCGCGTCCAAGAACCCGTCCACGCCACGTCCCTGAACCGTGTCCACTGAGCGGCGTATAAAGTGACCTCACTGGTCACGTGCTGTCCTCGGGGGTAGCCGAGGGAGGGAAGAATGGGATCTGACACTCTCCCATGGACACCGCCCCCTGGGTAAACGCCCTTCTCCTCCCTCCCCACCCAAGGGAACCACCACCCACCCCCCGCGGCGCCGGCAGGAAAACAAGCGATCCGCCAGATTGAATTTCGAGTCTATGATGCATTAATGAGGAGTAATGGCTGCTCCGGGTGGTGGCTGGGTTCACACTACCAGTCTGATTAATGGTTCTCGCTCGGGGAAAGCCAGGGAAGCCGACCTCCAGTTGCTCGTTTCCAGCCGCCGACGTCGCAGCCGTTGCCGTTCTGCTCCTGTTGCCGGGACCTACTACTGTTGTTCCTGTTGTCGGAACCTACTGTTGCTCCTGTTGCCGGGACCTACTACTGTTGTTCCTGTTGTCGGTACCTACTACTGTTGTTCCTGTTGTCGGTACCTACTACTGTTGTTCCTGTAGTCGGGACCTACTGTTGTTCCTGTAGTCGGGACCTACTGTTGTTCCTGTTGTCGGAACCTACTGTTGTTCCTGTAGTCGGGACCTACTACTGTTGCTCCTGTTGCCGGGACCTACTACTGTTGTTCCTGTTGTCGGTACCTACTACTGTTGTTCCTGTAGTCGGGACCTACTGTTGTTCCTGTAGTCGGGACCTACTGTTGTTCCTGTTGTCGGAACCTACTACTGTTGTTCCTGTAGTCGGGACCTACTACTGTTGTTCCTGTTGTCAGGACCTACTACTGTTGTTCCTGTAGTCGGGACCTACTGTTGTTCCTGTAGTCGGGACCTACTGTTGTTCCTGTTGTCGGAACCTACTGTTGTTCCTGTAGTCGGGACCTACTACTGTTGTTCCTGTTGCCGGGACCTACTGTTGTTCCTGTTGTCGGAACCTACTGTTGTTCCTGTAGTCGGGACCTACTACTGTTGTTCCTGTTGCCGGGACCTACTGTTGTTCCTGTAGTCGGGACCTACTGTTGTTCCTGTAGTCGGGACCTACTACTGTTGTTCCTGTTGCTGCTACCTTTAATTTTCCAACTTCTACTGTTGCTCCTGCTAGTTCCTCTTCTTCTGCTGGTGGTAATCAGCGGAACGACTGAATCTGTTAATAGTGATGATCAAAAGCGAAGGAAACTGATGTTCCGTTTGGCTGACGGTCTGTTGACCAGCGTCAACAGAGGAAGGACTTTAGACAGATGGTAAATATCAAGCATAATGACATTTGACGGATCATCACATATATATCTATGTATACATATGATGTACATATTTTTCTTCTTATAGTTTCAAAGTTTTAAGATACCTATTGTCTTCAAGTACACAGACAGAGCATTTCAGTGAGGCCAGTACAGAGCGTACAGTGGGCACAGTACATGGGCACTGGAGGGTGACAGGTGGGCCCGAGTGGGACCCAGGGACCCGAAAGGACGCAAAATGGCACGAACAAAAACGATTTATTATCATTATCATTAGTATCATAATCACCATTATTAGCTGCGAATCTGATTCTACTTTAACTACAACTATATACATCACCAATCAATAACCACAGAGAAATGTCTATAGCCAGGGCGTCCTTCTCTTCCCGTTCTTTTAATTGAGCGCCACTCATCCGGGTTCAATCGACTGAGTTTGCTTAGAAATCTGGAGGAAATCCGGATTGGTGGATGGACGAACGCCAGTCTCCTGCGTGCTGGTGTCTGTTGACAGCTGGAAGGGCTGGGCGTCGGGGAGACGGGGAGGTTTAATGGGTTGGCAGGGGATGTTAGGGGGAAGGGGAGTGTTAAGGAAAGTTAAGGGATAAATGGGGAGATTCAAGGCTATGGTTGAGGTTAAAAGGGTTGGCACTTGGAGCTCAAGGGCTGAGAGGGAGGGGGTTGGGGAGGGACGTTCAGGGCTGAGAGGATGAGAGGATAAGGGCTGAAATGGCTGGTTCAGGGATGAGAGAAGATTCAAGGATAAAAAGGGTGAATCAGGGCAGAAAATAGGAGAGACTTAGAGCCTATGAAGCGCATGTTCAGGACAGATTCTGAGAATGGACTTGATCAAGCATTTCCTGTTGGGTTAAGTATACTCCTCTCACCTCTAAGGGTGACCTTTGAACCCGACCTGACCTGACCCCACCCCCCTCCCCCTCTCCTTACACGAGGGCGCCCACACCACGGGTCACCCAGCAGGTGACCCACTCATTGAATTCGCTTATTCCTCATAACACAATTATATCCAGGAAATACAATGACGCCACAACCTTGATTAATGAGATAAATAACCTTTACTTCTCCTCCTACTCGTAGCCATGTGCTACAGAAGAGGATGTAGCTTTTGCGGTCAACACGTGTGACGGTAACGCGCCCTTTCCGTCACCCAAACGTAACACCAGAGATGTAACAACTGGTCATTCAGTTCTGCGATCTCAAATACATTGTACCTTATGCACTTTATGCATCTACTGGGATTGCATACAACCACACATCTCTAAACACCAGACGGACGGAAGGGGGGGTAAGAAAATGATACACAGCAACACCTTACCAAGACATAAACCTTATCAGGATTCAATGTAAACTCGAGTAAATTGGTTCTAGTCCCTCCCAGAAGCAGATACCGCCGCCTCTCCTAAGACACGAAGACCTACACATACAGTAGCCTTTATGCCCCACCTTCATCCTGGTGAAGTCGCTCTCACACTCGTAAAAGGGTAAACCCCCGAGTGTGTCAACAATATCCCAGGGGAACTCCCCCTTTTTTTTTTCTGAAGATACCTATGGAAATCAGGATCTAATCTCCAGTCTTCCAGGCCTAAAGTAAACACAGGTAAATCTTACTTATGGGTACTGGTGTTTAGAGAGAGAG
Organism: Panulirus ornatus; assembly: GCF_036320965.1. Classification (NCBI taxonomy): domain Eukaryota; kingdom Metazoa; phylum Arthropoda; class Malacostraca; order Decapoda; family Palinuridae; genus Panulirus; species Panulirus ornatus. Next base: position 27,414,077 of record NC_092238.1, on the reverse strand, counting down.
AGAGAGAGAGCAGTTTTGCGAGGTCTGTCGGTAATAACCAATGTGAACTAATCGTGTGGGTTATAGCAATGCCGTTGGTTGGTTGGTTGGGTGATCGGTTGGTTGGCTGGTTGGTTGGTTAGTTGGTTGGTTGATTGGTAGGATAATTGGTTGGTTGGCTGGTTGGTTGGTTGGTTGGTTGGATGGCTGGTTGGTTGCATGGTATTGAGGCCTATCAACTATACGCTGTATACTGGCCTCCACCTACCCCTACATATGTGCCCTTCACCCATAGTCTCCCTGAAATGCTTTACCAACGTATATCTAGACAATAGATATTCTAAAACCTGTCGATAGCCAGGGTCATTGAGGGTGTAAATATCAAAGCTAAATCAACATCCCACAATATATATATATATATATATATATATATATATATATATATATATATATATATATATATATATATATATAACACCTTTTTCAAATGTTAAAAATTATCTCTGAGACCACATACACTCTCACTATGCATGTGGCCCCATGCATCTAGCAGCACTTTGGCGAACCATGAGGTTGAAGAGGATTCTGCACATAGCCTAACGATCAACAATGAAAATGAGGGAAATATAATGAAAGTAATCAGGGAACTTTAAATAAACAATTACTTTTATTTGTGTCTTAAAACAACAGGATTATATTTTTTCTTGTTCATGTCTTCCTGCGATTCTTTCTTTTATAACATTTATTATCTAGATATACATGGGTGAAGAGCACATACTTAGAGGTAGGTGGAGGCCAGTACATAGCGTACAGTGGGCACAGTACATGGGCACAGGAGGGGGGACTGTCAACAATAGGAAACTGAAATTGATCTGAGGTTTCTTAACAGACATATCAACACAAGGGGATTAAATACGTTGATGGTAACACGATGCGATTGGATCTAATCAGGACACCGCGTATACACTCATACTTCTTATTGCACAGATAGAGATAAGTAATCTTTTACGAAAAGGTACTTAAAAGGATGTAATCCCTTTACGAAAAGGTACTTAAAAGGATGTAATCCCTTTACGAAAAGGTACTTAAAAGGATGTAATCCCTTACGAAAAGATACTTAAAAAGACGTAAATCCTTACGAAAAGGCACTTAAAAAAGACGTAATCCCTTACGAAAAGGTACTTAAAGAAGACGTAATCCCTTACGAAAAGGTACTTAAAAAAGATGTAATCCTTTACGAAAACGTACTTAAAAAGATGTAATCCCTTACGACGAGGTACTTAAAAAGACATAATTACATAATCATGGGTAAGGATCTATCGATACCACACATATACATCCAAACATCTTACTGCATATACAGAGATACGTAATCACTTACAAATAGGTACTTACGAAGCGGCAACCACATACCCACATCTGTAGATATAGCTATGGCACACATACGAACAGTGTCCGTTTTATAAGTGTGTGTGTGTGTGTGTGTGTGTGTGTGTGTGTGTGTGTGTGTGTGTGTGTGTGTGTAGGGGAGGGAAGGGGAATGTGGAGCTGGACAAGCCATCCCAGCAGCTGGTTGGCATTCGGCGGTGGTGGCCCTCGGGGGTCACTGAAGGTTAACAAGACCTGAGTTACTGCCGGGGAAGGTCTGAACCGAGGCACTGTCTATTGCCGCCGCTGCCCTGGCACTCACTCCTCCTCACCCCACACACACACACACACACACACACACACACACACCTCCTTACCTCCAACCACCCCTACATACCTTATAGGCAGTGCCCCTGGCTAGGTGGTCGAAATAGGCAGAAAACGATTAATAGACAGAAGGAATGATTAATAGACAGAAGGAATGATTAATAGACAGAAGGAATGATTAATAGACAGAAGGAATTATTACTAGACAGAAGGAATGATTAATAGACAGAAGGAATGATTAATAGACAGAAGGAATGATTAATAGACAGAAGGAATGATTAATAGACAGAAGGAATGATTAATAGACAGAAGGAATGATTCACAGACAGAAGGAATGATTAATAGACAGAAGGAATTATTACTAGACAGAAGGAATGATTAATAGACAGGAGTGATTAATAGACAGAAGGAATGATTAATAGACAGAAGGAAGTACTGATAGACAGATGGAATGATTGATAGACAGAGGGAATGATTAATACCATTATAGACGAATTCATT
>NC_092238.1:27381902-27406902 GCF_036320965.1 Panulirus ornatus | reverse complement strand
TGGGGATGGAGGCACGTATGTGACCTCTTTTGCCTTACGACGAGATCTTCCTAATAATCTTCCGTTGAAAACATTCATGATTTGAAGCCCTTCGGGTGTGGAGTCTGGCGGATCGGGCCTAGAGAGAGAGAGTCTCTCTCTCTCTCTCTCTCTCTCTCTCTCTCTCTCTCTCTCTCTCTCTCTCCTTCGCTTTATGCTCGGCTTTCATACACGCCAGAAAACACGGCGGATATACTCCGAGACCAAACAGTTTCTTCATCCCAAGGAAGTGTGTATAACCTTCCTCTTCTAATGACTGAAAGCGTCTTTTCGGTTGTTAGACAAAAGGTGTCTATAGCTTTACTACAACCTCTGCCGCACAACCTTTCCTTCGCCTATCTGCCCCGAGGACGCTAAAGCTATCCCTCCTGAGGACAGAGAGAGAGACTTCTAGACTGAGTCTTCTCTCATAGCGCCGATATGAAGGACTGTAACATCCTCCTCCCCTTTATGTCCTTCCCTGAAACCCCTTGTGCACCGTCGAAAACCCGCCTCTTTCTATGGACGCGACAGAGGCATGTTTCTACCAGAGAGAACTGTCCTCCTGTAGTTGCGCCTGGGCTTGCTCGTCTGTTTCCTGCTTTAAGAAACGCAAACTTTACCTCATCGTGGAAACATGCAATGGTACTGCCTCTCTCAGAGAAGGGGTTACCGTAACCCTTTCATCTGTTGTCCCGTTTTTCTTACTTCTATTATTTCCAGAGACATGGAAAGTCTTCTTAATTTATCTTCTTATTCTCCTTGAGAATCTTGAATCTGACAGTCTCCAGGCATCTTGGTTCTCACAGTCTCTCGTCACCACGCCCAAGGGTCGAATGAGAGATCCGTTGATGAAATCCTCCTCTCATTCCTCTGACGTACCCACTGTATGCTCTGTATTTACCTCCAGCCTAGCTCTAGTTAGATGCGCCCTTCACACACGTATATCCTTCTTTCAATTCGAATTAATTTCCGAATGAGGAGACTTTGGGGAAGCCTACTTTGTAGGTCATCACTGGATTCCTAAACTTTCTTTCTAATCTTCCGCAACTTTCCTATGCTCAATCTACATTCCCGTCTCGTCACAATTGCCTCAGTAAAACCCGGATATGGAGGGAATTCCTCGTGGTGCAATCTCGACCGAGTTAACCTTAATGCCTCATAAAACCTAATTTTTTTCTTTTAAACTCATTCTCCTCCCAAAGCCTCTCATCATTTTCTCAAGGGCTTTGGTTTAGATTTAGAATGACGACTGCCGAGATAGAGAGAGACAATGAATGCATCTCAGTGAGAAAATGGGTGAAGGGCACGATGTGTATGAAAGGGGATGGTGTGGGCAAGTATTCAGAGCATACAGTGGGTACAATGCATTGACATAAGCCTCTGTATTGCTGCTACCAGACGTCACAGTGAACATATCTGGTACCACACCGATATCTAATCTATCTTGGAAACTCTACACTACACAAAGAACTAAGTTTTCTTCCCAGAAACCAGAAGCCACGTTTACATGCTGATGATTCTTCTCTTCTGAACTGCCTGCTCCTACCGTAGATAGGGTGACAGAGCTATCAGTAAGACTCACACCCGGACCCAGCAAATGGTTCAAGAACGACAAGTGGTCCATCCTTGTACTGCTCTCACATCTGGGTGAGACTCGAGCGCTACCGTATCAACTTAATTAGGGAGTCGAGTTCTAGGTAATTATACAAATTAATCCCCTCAATCTGACCTCAAAGTCTAAATTACATGATAAATGCCTTATTCTCGGATCTCTTTCCCTCTTTTATAGATATTACTCAGATTTCTACACCCGAGAACTGGCTATTTGTGAGCTCCTGCCATCAGCTACGTGAAATAATACTCACGGCAACTCACGGCATCGCATGATTATTGTGTAGTCGCTGGCAACACAGGAAGGACGTTGCGATGTTTCTTTCCTTCCTTACCCCTCTAAGCTTTGGAACTTGTTGACCTTTTCATGTCTTTCTTTACATCTGCGATCTAACTCCTTTTAAAAGACATGGCCACCGTTTGTGGCAGAGTTTATACATTACATGTCCTCATCTCTCTTTACTTCCTTATCATCTAAGCGATTTCTATACTTCATGTAAGACCCGACCATGAAGAGAACTTTTGTCCGTGGTCGGAGCCATCAACACTGAAATCAGAATAAAAGCAGAACAAAAGAAAAAAGAAAAAATAAAATGGAGTATCGCTTGAATATTGTGAAGGGATAGTGAAATGCCTCACTAGACCTTTTCAGCAACAATGAACAACTCAAATATCACTTTTACGATGGTTTACCTTTCGAATATGGTAAGGATTTCAAAATGATATCTAGAGAACGTGTTAGTACTGCATCTACTTAGTAATTTCAGTGGTCAGCCATAGGCACTGGAGTGGAGAGATTTGGTCTAATTCTAACTCCTGAACTGCTGTTAGTGACACTGTAACTAACTAGCTAACATCTAATTCATATCATTTATTCAGCTCTCCCTCTGAATGCCTTCACTCATACGTAAACTGACCTTGCCTTTCACGTGCACGCCAAAAGTCTGATCACAGAAACTAGTATTCAGTCTTGAGGGGACAAGTCTCCCATACCTCACCAGTCTAGGGTCCTGGATCCTTTTCCCCTCCTCAAGAGTGACATCCGAATCCACATGATAGAGTACCTGATCCTCGAGAAAGAGAGAGATAAAAAAATGAGATAACTCAATCACACTCGTACAATCTACCACGATCGACTCACGAGATCAGCCCAAGCACGTATGACGTCAGAGGAGAAGGGGGAGAGGGACGGGAATGGATTCGTTACCCAATAGTCTTGAGAGTTGAAGAAGCGCTTTACTCCCTCACACACACACACACACACACACACACACACACACACACACACACATAAGAAAACACCAACGCCTCCTTCCAAAGCCTTTCTGGCCATTTATCTTTGAATCTATTTACAAGCCGTGGGGGGGGGAGAGGGCGGAGGGAAGGAGGGGAATGGAAAAAAAAAAAAAAAACAAGTGCATGACATCACATTCATACGCGGCATTAAGCTGTACAACAGTAACGTTGACTGGGGCCCCGGGTCCGAGAGGGATTAATTAAGTCGACCATTTCCGAGGCTAAACTTACTTGTTTGTTGGTAAAGGGCCATGATTCACAGTCGACCCCTTTATCGCGGGCCCACTCACGAGGGACTCCCCGAGACGGGCGAGGAGCTGGCTGGCTGGCTGCCCTGGACCAGGAGGGGGGACGCCGCTACATCTTAATTCCCTCCTCTGCTGCACACCCTCTTGCTATCATGATTTACGTTTACCTTTTTTTTTTCTTTCTCAGATACCCGGAGGAAATTTGCATATGAAATTGGATTATAAAACCCCCAGAGAAAACATTTAGTAGGAAGAAACTGTGCGTTATTAAAAGATATGCGTGAGTGTGTGTGTGTGTGTGTGTGTGTGTGTGTGTGTGTGTGTATGTGTGTGTGTGTGTGTGTGTGTGTGTGTGTGTGTGCATGTGTGTGTTGTGTGTGTGTGTGTGGGTGTGTATGTATGTATGTATGTATGTATGTGTGTGTGTGTGTGTGTGTGTGTGTGTGTGTGTGTGTGTGTATGTGTGTGTGTGTGTGTGTGTGTGTGTGTTCTTTTTTGGGGGGAAAGGAGGGTAAGGAGAAGGGGGGTGAGTTTGTTCATAATGTTCAAAAGAGGAAGATCTTCACATTCATGTTTTTAGAACTCTTAGGATGTGTTCCTCGTCTCGTGTGCTTGAAAGTTCTTCCGAATGTTCAATTTGGCTAATGGATATGTGTGTGTGTGTGTGTGTGTGTGTGTGTGTGTGTGTGTGAGTGTGTGTGTGTGTGTGTGTGTATGTTCATGTATGCCTGTGTGTTTGTGTACGTCCATTTGTCTGTTTGTTTGTGTTTATTCAATCTGGGCCATAAAGTATAACACTTAATGTGTTTACGATGATATATCTTAGCCAGTTGAAGGGTCTTAAGCATTATATTGCCTCCTCACGCTCAGAACAACGATGTACGCCAATACGCAAGTTTAAGGAGGATATTGTGACTAAGTAACGCTACTGAATATACTTTATATAAGCAATACCTTTGAAAGCCATATTAAAGCTTATAAGTTCGAAACGTTCGAAATGAGTTAACTGGTTCGAAACGAGTTGACTGGTTTCGAAACGTTCGAAACGAGTTAACTGGTTCGAATTGTGAGTCATTTCATGAAGGAGAGCGAAATGCTGACTTCTTTTGGTCACTACCGTCTTTACTCTTTCCCCCTTTCGTCATGTACGTAATAAATCCAGTGGAATGTATTGGTAAAATATCTATCTACTTTATTCACTGCCAACTCGGCTTTGATTTACAAGTTCACCTTCTGAAACGAGGCTTCTGTGACTTCCAAATACGAACAATGAGCTTCGGAAAACTTATCCGCGTCAGGTTCACTTCACCTCTCAAACACTATGGTACGATCAATGAGCACAACGGTACGATCACGATAGAACGATCCAGAAGCACGACGGTACGACCCATGAGCACGACGGTACGATCCCTGAGTACGAAGGTACGATTCATGAGGCTTCAAGGACGACAGTGCGACCCTTGAACACTACGTTACGATTTTCTCAGCACTGCTGTTCGACCCTCGAGCACAGCGGTTCGACCCTCGAGCACGACCCATGGTTATGATGGCGTGACCTTTAACCTTACCACGCCCCTGCATGGCCGATTCCAGTACCAGGCCATCTTGACCTCAGGTCACACTGTTATACTCAAGGGCTTTGCCGTTGTGATGAAAGACTGGCTTAAGGGCCATGCAACTTAACGTTCTCCTCTTTCGTTCCCTGAGCTTCGAGGAAATTCGAAACAGCGAACGCCCAAAAGGACTCTAACGCTTCGCTAAAGTCGGTAGCATTAAACAGGACACATACAGCACTAAAAACAAATTCACTACACCACTTAAGAGATAAACTCCTCTGTCCTTTACCCTTGAAATTTATCAACACGATCGTTAATTCCTCCAGAGCACAAGGAAGAATAAACAAGGTGTCTGCGGGAGGCCCTCGACACTTCACCGCAAACAACACGAAATTTAGAAATTAAACTCCATCACAGTCCGCGTTTCTGCCATGGTTTCGCGCCACCGCGACCAACGCGCATCCTGTGTGGGTGGGGCCGCAACCCCAGTGATAAAGCATGTCTGACGTCGTAAAGATGGGTATCGCAAATGTTTAATAGATTGTAAGCGATTAGGTACGTTCGCCCGCATAACCCGGCCATCCCGGAAACGAGTCATTTGTTGGCTAAGAAAATAAGTGAAGTTTTAACAAATGGTAATTGTATTCCTGCCAGTTTGCATAAGTGAGGAAAGAAAAACGACGAGTTATTTATTTTGTCCTGACGTAAAATGAATACGTCCAACTGAATTATCATCTGTTATAATGATAATAATAATCTCTTGGTTCTGGATGCTTTTTGTTCCCTCCATTCAGACAAAAATCTCTTTATCTTTGTGATGTATTTTTCTACTAAATCCGATTCAACTACTGGACTATCTTACTGCTTCAGTTGTACATATCTTCCTTGTTTATCTGTCTACACTGCAAACACAGAGTATTTATCTTTTATCCTCTGATCCCAAGACCCATCCATCGGGCACCTGCATCTTCAAGGCTGCGCTGCAGTCAGGAGCGGGGAAATGATGGACTCGTTTGGAGTGAAGAGTTAATTATCCAGACTGTACTCCTTGTCGTCCATTGACATTTATGCAGCATCGCCGAAGGTGACTGTGCACCTCATGCAAGCGGAGTCCATTAACCCACACAGACACACACACACACACACACACACACACACACACACACACATACACACACACACACACACACACACACACACACACACACACACATTTTATATATGTGTATCTGTATATGCATGTGTATGTGGGTGGGTTGGGCCATTCTTTCGTCTGTTTCCTTGCTCTACCTCGCCAACGCGGAAGACAGCGACTTAGGATAATGAAAAAATAATATATATATATATATATATATATATATATATATATATATATATATATATATATATATATATATATATATATTCTTCTATCAACCTTTCTCCTCAACTCCTGCATCCTCATACATTTTGAACCTTACAATCTTCTCTGAATAAAATCGTGGTTTTGGCTTTCCTCAGTCTTTTTTCATATTGTTGATGGATCCATCTTTCCCGATCAAACAATGCTGTCCCTCAGGGCACTACTGTCTCGCCTCAAACGCTCCTCCTCCTTCATATCAACGAAGTCCTTCCTCAGGAGGTGGTAACCAGATGCCTCCATGGCTTGACGAACTATCGCAACGCATTTCTTCATCTCCTTAGCAGACCTCCAGCTCCGTCCTCCCTGGCATGATCCAAGTCTCACATCGTCACAACATCCTTTGTGAACTGACCTTTGGACAGGATTTCCCAGTGGGGTGGTCATCAGCTAGTTAACTCTAATGGCTCTAAATCCTGTTTCTCCTTTTTAAAACTCCTCACAACTTTTCCGTCTTGTTTAATGGCCCTGTAATTCGACCACTCGACACTAAATACACTTAATAATCACTGTGAAAAATCAGGTTTATCCTGGAAACATCAGCGTAAAATCTAATCTTTCTTGGAAAACCCTGAGTTACCCAAATAGCTAAGTCTGCCTTTAGGAAAATGGAAGTTCTGTTATCCGTACTTATATGGAGCGCTGCTCTTCTCTGTAGAGTCCATTGTATTCAGCTCTCCCAGTCACACCTCAAAACTTGACCCACTTGCTGTAAATTAAGGCGATGGCTATCTTTCCCTCCTGTATAGACACAAATATGGTTTCCGTGCCAATGAGAACAACCTGTTGGTTGGGAACACCTGTCACAACCGTTCTCATGTCTGCTTCTTTCCTTACACCGCTAAACTTTCGGAACTCTAGATTACCTCCTCATGTCAGCTATGATCTGACCCCCTGTTTTGTGTGTGTGTGCAAGTCTGGTTTACCACTTCCTCCGAAGCTCTTAGATTATTTTTCCTCTTCTGTTTCCACCTTTCTTACATTTTCAGTCTTTTTTTTTTACTTCATTTATGACTTAGACTTACATATATATATATATATATATATATATATATATATATATATATATATATATATATATATATTTTTTTTTTTTTTTTTATACTTTGTCGCTGTCTCCCGCGTTTGCGAGGTAGCGCAAGGAAACAGACGAAAGAAATGGCCCAACCCCCCCCCCCCCATACACATGTACATACACACGTCCACATCACCTTCGCTAGTTCACATCACCTTCGCTACTTCACATCACCTTCGCTGGTTCACAACATCACCTTCGCTGGTTCACAACATCACCTTCGCTAGTTCACAACATCACCTTCGCTACTTCACATCACCTTCGCTAGTTCACATCACCTTCGCTAGTTCACAACATCACCTTCGCTAGTTCACATCACCTTCGCTGGTTCACAACATCACCTTCGCTACTTCACATCACCTTCGCTAGTTCACATCACCTTCGCTACTTCACATCACCTTCGCTGGTTCACAACATCACCTTCGCTAGTTCACATCACCTTCGCTAGTTCACAACATCACCTTCGCTACTTCACATCACCTTCGCTGGTTCACAACATCACCTTCGCTACTTCACATCACCTTCGCTACTTCACATCACCTTCGCTAGTTCACATCACCTTCGCTAGTTCACATCACCTTCGCTGGTTCACAACATCACCTTCGCTACTTCACATCACCTTCGCTAGTTCACATCACCTTCGCTAGTTCACAACATCACCTTCGCTGGTTCACAACATCACCTTCGCTACTTCACATCACCTTCGCTAGTTCACATCACCTTCGCTGGTTCACAACATCACCTTCGCTAGTTCACATCACCTTCGCTAGTTCACATCACCTTCGCTAGTTCACAACATCACCTTCGCTAGTTCACATCACCTTCGCTACTTCACATCACCTTCGCTACTTCACATCACCTTCGCTAGTTCACATCACCTTCGCTAGTTCACAACATCACCTTCGCTAGTTCACAACATCACCTTCGCTACTTCACATCACCTTCGCTACTTCACATCACCTTCGCTGGTTCACAACATCACCTTCGCTAGTTCACAACATCACCTTCGCTACTTCACATCACCTTCGCTACTTCACATCACCTTCGCTAGTTCACAACATCACCTTCGCTACTTCACATCACCTTCGCTAGTTCACATCACCTTCGCTAGTTCACATCACCTTCGCTGGTTCACAACATCACCTTCGCTAGTTCACATCACCTTCGCTACTTCACATCACCTTCGCTGGTTCACAACATCACCTTCGCTAGTTCACATCACCTTCGCTAGTTCACAACATCACCTTCGCTAGTTCACAACATCACCTTCGCTAGTTCACAACATCACCTTCGCTAGTTCACAACATCACCTTCGCTAGTTCACAACATCACCTTCGCTAGTTCACAACATCACCTTCGCTAGTTCACATCACCTTCGCTACTTCACATCACCTTCGCTACTTCACATCACCTTCGCTAGTTCACATCACCTTCGCTACTTCACATCACCTTCGCTGGTTCACAACATCACCTTCGCTGGTTCACAACATCACCTTCGCTAGTTCACATCACCTTCGCTAGTTCACATCACCTTCGCTGGTTCACAACATCACCTTCGCTGGTTCACAACATCACCTTCGCTAGTTCACATCACCTTCGCTGGTTCACAACATCACCTTCGCTACTTCACATCACCTTCGCTACTTCACATCACCTTCGCTAGTTCACATCACCTTCGCTACTTCACATCACCTTCGCTGGTTCACAACATCACCTTCGCTGGTTCACAACATCACCTTCGCTACTTCACATCACCTTCGCTAGTTCACAACATCACCTTCGCTACTTCACATCACCTTCGCTAGTTCACAACATCACCTTCGCTAGTTCACAACATCACCTTCGCTGGTTCACAACATCACCTTCGCTAGTTCACATCACCTTCGCTGGTTCACAACATCACCTTCGCTAGTTCACATCACCTTCGCTGGTTCACAACATCACCTTCGCTAGTTCACATCACCTTCGCTAGTTCACAACATCACCTTCGCTAGTTCACAACATCACCTTCGCTAGTTCACAACATCACCTTCGCTGGTTCACAACATCACCTTCGCTACTTCACATCACCTTCGCTAGTTCACAACATCACCTTCGCTGGTTCACAACATCACCTTCCCTGTTCTACAACATAACCTTCTCCCTGGCCCATAACATCCACCCCTCCGTGGTCCACAATACGACCCTTCCTTAGCCCGAAACATCACCCTCACACGTCCATGGTACTAACTAACCTCCCTGGGCCGCTACAGCCACCATACACTACAACACTCCCTATCTTCCCTACCTATATATGCCTGCATAGCTCAACACCTGATACTGTTCCAGTCTTTATACTGTACGTATTATCATTATAATGATGATGATGATCATAATAATAATAATAAAAATAATAATAATAATGATTATAACAATAATAATGATAATAATAATAATAATAATAATAATGATAATAATAATAATAATAATAATAATGATAATAATAATAATAATAATAATAATAATAATAATGATAATAATGATAATAATAATAATAATGATAATAATAATAGTAAAGATAATGATAATAATAATGATAATAATAATAATAATAATAATAATAATAATAATAATAATAATAATAATAATAAGTATCAATTATCATTATCATTAGCATCCCTCCCCTTTACGACACACATTGCCTCCCCCTTAACCCTAACAACACCACCATGACACACAGTATTTCCCCCTCCCCCAACCCCCTTCCTTCCTATTCGCCCTAAAGGGCAAACTTCCCTAATCCATGATTCCCCATTCCTTTCATACTGACACTTCCTCCCCCAACCCCACCACCCAGCCACTCCCTAACATGCGGACTGGTCCATATCATCCCCACACACTCCCTGATTTACAGAGTCAGTCACCCTACCTGATCCACCACCCTTGCATCCTCCCTGATTTACAATACCCTCACCCTTCCTTGGTCTAGGACACCCTCAACCTCCCTGGACAACAAAAGCAACCCACTAGACCACAACACCCTCCTTCCTCCCTGGTCCACAAAAGCTCCCTGTTTTACAAGCACCTCTCTCTCTCTCCCTCATCCTCTTCGCCTGACATCACCCTTCCTGTTCTTCCCGGCTGACAACGTTCCCTACCTCATTTCCGGGCCCCATACACCTTATCCCTCCCTCCTACACCTACCCCATCTCACAACATCCTTACCCACCCTGACTCACGGTACCTTTCCTCCTCACAACACCCTCTCAAACCAACAGCGTCTCCCTAGCTCAGCCTTCCTGGCTTGCAACCTCCCTTTCCACCCTCTTTAGCCTACAACATCCTACCCTTCCTGGCCTACAACACCAGATCCTCCCTGGTTTTCAGCACCCTCACCCTTCCTGGCTTACACAACCCACAACCTCCCTGGCCTCCAACACTATCCACCTTCTCTGGCCTACAACACCCCTAATCTCCCTGTCCTACAACATTCCCACCCTCCCTGGCTTACAGCATCCCCTCCTCCCAGTCCAACAACACCCCCTCCCCCACCCACAGCATCCCGAACCTCCCCGGCCTACACAACTCACCTCCTCCCACAGGAAGGAGGAGGAGGAGGAGGAGGGGAAGGAGGAGGTGGAGGGGTAGGTGGTGGTGGTGGTGGTGGAAGGGAGGGGGTTGGGGTGGGGGGTCGTGTAAGTCGCGGTTTATTATTGGTGATCCGCTGTAATTTGGCTTAATCCGGGTATCCATTACCGGGAGCGGCGGGCGACGGCTCCGCTAAGCTGACAATATCGCTGCTCCTCTGCCACCCTCACCACCCACCACCCACACACCCTCCTGTCCGTCCAAGCTGCCCGGATGAAACCCCTCCTCACTACAGTACAGAACTCCTTCTATAACGAAACACCACGACAGAAAATAAGCTGTGTAGCGAACGTGAACTGGCGTACGAAGGGATGAGTCGGGCAGACATTTGCGTATCAGTTTTGGTTTGCGTTAGTGAGGGGCGGTGAGGGTCTGACTCCTCCTGGGTGGGCAGCTGTGAGGCGTCCAATAACTCATCGTCTGCGGCATTCACGGCCCACCTCCGGGCGGGGACAGCCCCGACGGCGCGGCTACCGTCGACGACACGTCCTCCACCTCAGTCTGGTGGGGATGAGCACACATCCTCCACCCCAGCCACACTGTGGATGACTAACACACCCTGCACCTCAGCCACTCCACTGGAGATGACCGCGCAACCTCCACCTCACTCCACAGACGATGACCGTCTCAGCCTCCACATCTCGTTGGCCCTTCAGGATCCCACCCACCCACACTGCTCCACAAGCGATGACCCGCCGCTGAAGTATTTTCTAGTTTCCTCTGTTTCATCACCGGACACTACTACTACTGCTGGTGGTGGTGGTGGTGGCGGGTTCTTCTTTCAGTTGATTTACAGGGGAGCCATGGGTGGCGGGGCACTTGGAGAATACGGCCTCGTTTCCTTACGTCGTAAAGCACAACATACCTGGTCACACGGGGCAAGAGAATTCCTCCAAAAAAAGACAGTAATAATAACACACGAGGTCGCGCGGTCAAAGACGAAGAGGGGAAGAAAAAGATTTTTTGATATGTGGTGAAAAAAAATGATATTGAAAAACAATTGATATACGATACTACTACTACTACTACTACTACTACTACTAATACTACCACTACTACTACTAATATCACAACAAAAACAACTACAACTACTACCACTACTATACTACTACTACTACTACTAATAATAATAATAATAGATAATAATGATAATAATAATAATAATGATAATAATAATAATAGTAATTATGAATGATGAAATGAATGATTAAGAATTTTTGGTCTATGCCTAACTGCCTCTCTCGCCATTGCGAGGTAGCGTCAAGAACACAGGGACAATGGCCTCGTTTGCACACATCATTCTCCAGCTGTCATATATAATTCGCTGATACCAGGTCATACGAACAATAATAATGATAATGATTTTCGAATGATATCAATTGACCAATGGCTACCTAATGTATTAATATCATCATTGTGTGATAAATTCTGGACTGAATTTCTGAAAAACACGGTTCGTTTTCCTTCATACACGGGTGGAGGACAAAACTTCTTACGTATTTATGTGCGTAAGTTGCTTGCCATACGCTGGTTCGGGTAGTTTACATTTTTCCTGGCGAAGGATGGAGGTGTCTGGAGAGAGTTCCAGTCTCGCTGGTCTCCAGACGCGAGAGAAGAGCAGCGGAGGGAGGCCGTGTCCCTGGTCATGGAGAGTTGTCGGTGACCTTATCGCGATAGGCGGCGGTGACGAGCCACTCACCGCCGCCAGTTAAGCCCAGATAAGCTGATAAGAGAGCCGCAGGGTTAAGTTTACAGGGGAGGCCGGGGGGGATGGACGGAGCGAGCGAGTGACAAGCTGGCCAACCGCAGTCACACAGCTGCCATCTTCTGTTCGGATAGCATTCCGTTTTCTGTCCTCCCGAACTCGCTCTGCCCATGAAACCTTCTTCCCCCCATGACGATGTACACCAGAGGGAAATTACTGGACGTCTCTCACGTATGAAAACCACTCATTATGGGAAATCAACTAACGCGGTTTCCACCACCAGTAAATCACCGATGATGTAAATGGCCAATGGTCAATCACGGCGGCTGCTTTAAGTCCGTCTGCGAGGAGGGAGGGAGGTGTGTGATGCTGTGGGAGGAAGACCATTAAAGGCCATTGTGTCCAATGGGAGGATGGGATGATCCGGGTGTCGCTTTCGGCGAAACCTCATCTCGGGATCATCCCAGACTGGCCACAACACGGGGACCACCCGAACGACCGTAATGGGTCGTTTAGGAGGTCATGATGGCCAACAGGGGACGTTGGGATGTAGAGGCTGACACTAACGATCATTGGGCAATTAAAGCGGAGTCATCGGATCAACGGTATAAACACCGGCTGGGGGGGGGGGGGGATGAAAGTGTTTCCGTTCGGTCATTTATTTTCGCGACCTCGCTCATCCACGATGTCACGATCAACTTAACTTTTAACATAAACAAACAAAAGCAAACAAAGTAAGTTTGATATAAGCAAACACATCTTAAACTTCCACCTAAATCTCGGAGGTGTGTGACCCTCTGACATTCACCGAAGACATTCTCGAGGTTCCATACCACATCTTAATACCGGGGTAGATGACTTTAAGATACGAGGCCGGCGACACGCCCGCTAAAACTCCCCGAACAGACTTCGGCGTTTGTCCACGTCCGCGATGGGACAGATAGTGTTAACGGCGTCTCCGTTTCCAGGACGGCGGTGGATGGCGGTGGTGGTGGTGGTGGCTGGTGGTGGGTGGTGGCTGGTGGTGGCGGTGGCTGGTGGTGGTGGCTGGTGGTGGTGGTGGTGGTGGTGGCTGGTGGTGGTGGGTGGTGGCGGTGGCTGGTGGTGGGTGGTGGCGGTGGCTGGTGGTGGCTTTTGGAGAGGTAAGGACGCCGTCGAGGACCTCCAGGCTACAGGAGAAGGGATTCCCACTCGCAGTCCTCCTTGTGAGGGGCGAGTCTGCCGTAGCTCTCCTGTAGGACCGGTCCAGAGGGATCTGGGAGCGATCGTGATGCAGCCGCCTGGTTTTCTCTCGACAAGAAGACTTCGGAAGTTGAACTGATGTGGAATACAGCCCAAAACGTCATTAATTGGATTACTTCTTGATCTGCTTGTCTAACATTACTTCCTCTGAGACCATGAAGATATTTCTATCAAGTTTTATACACACATAAAATGGTGTTCATTTTACACTGAAAGTATTCATGTTGAGAGAAGCGAGCCTACATTGTTTTTCTAAAAGGTCTGTCCACTGAAGCAATTCTAGTCACTGTTATTGACTCAAATTTCGATCGCATTTAAGTTACTGCGTTTCTCTTTTGTTTTCAAGTTTGCCACCGACATATTCTCTTAAGGCAGACGTGTATAATTCAACGTTTGTAGAGCGATTTCTGAACTAATAGCCACTCAGGGGATGGGTAGCCATGACATACATACATATATGCATACATACATTTGTTACATACATATATACATACGTGCATTTGTTTTACAGCTTCTAAATTGTCTCTTTATCTTCCGATGCGTTTTTATGCCTACACACACACACACACACACACACACACACACACACACACATATATATATATATATATATATATATATATATATATATATATATATGGTTAAGAGACGAGGGGGTGGGGGCAACACGAGTGTAAAACTCTCTCCCCGTAACACACAACAAATACTAACCACAAGTGGTAATCACACACGCACAGAGAGAGAGAGAGAGAGAGAGAGAGAGAGAGAGAGAGAGAGAGAGAGAGAGAGAGAGAGAGAGAGAGAGAGAGACCCTTTCTACGTGATGCAAAGGATCGATTTCGTTCCTCTTCGGGTGACCAATCACCCTCTGGCTTCCCTGCTCATTACGACCAAAACAACGTAACAAGCGAAGCCCAGGAAGTGGGCTGGTGCCGTAGCGGCGTGTTGTCTTGTGGTGGAGAGTGGAGGGCAGAGCAGTCAGGTGGAGGGCACAGCGTCAGGTGGAGGGTAGAGCGTCAGGTGGAGGGTAGAGCGTCAGGTGGAGGGCAGAGCGCCAGGTGGAGGGAAGCTGTGGTTGGGTTCTCCAATTAGGTAGATAGGTCGATACACAGAGATAGATAGACAGACCTATCTATCTATCTATCTACAGATCCACTGCCTCTACAACATAAAACCTTCCTCCACTACTACGATCTAAAATTTCTATAATTTCAACAAGACAAAGAGAAAAAATGGCCAACGTGGCACACCTTCTATTTCTCCCCGTGAAGCACGGAGACCTCTCCCTCCCTCCTCTCCCAAAGATCATTGGGTGATTAGCATATACTCCCCATCGTCCCTCTCTCTCTCTCTCTCTCTCTCTCTCTCTCTCTCTCTCTCTCTCTCTCTCTCTCTCTCAAACACGCACAGTATACCTTCTCCATCCTGTATCGCAACATTTGTTTTTCTTTCTGTTTTACACTCTACACCCTCCCCATCTTTTTTTTTTCCCTCCCCCTTCCCTCCATGCACAACACCTTTCTTAATAGCTGTGCCTGAGCCGACCTCTTCCCTCCCCCCTCCTCTCTCTCTCTCTCTCTCTCTCTCTCTCTCTCTCTCTCTCTCTCTCTCTCTCTCTCTCTGTCCCACTGCCTCGAGAGTGTATGCAAATGAGGTGCCTTTCACTACTCTACCAGTCCTTCGTCTCGTTCACCTTGTCGTCTTGCTAAGGCTATTATCAGAGTGCCAGCCCCGTAATAAGCCTCTCTGCTGAGAACACCCAGGTTCCCTCCCTCCCTCGCTCCCTCCCTCGCTCCCTCCCTCCCTCCCTCTCGCCAATGCCTGCGAAAGTTCGATGCCTCATCGTAAACAGCAGCGTTCATCACGGCCTTTTCTTATTCCCAAAGTTGAGCATTTCTTTTGTATTCTATCATTTTTACTTTTTTTTAAAAAGCATGTATGCAGTCAGTTTTGATTTTTATTCTGTTCTGGGCTCACATCCTTCGAGTCTGTGTGTATGTCTGTATATCTGCATGTGTGTCTATTTGTGTATGTGCTGATAACGATGATATTAGTGGTAATAACTGTCATGATGGGAGTAGTAGTAGTAGTAGTAGTAGTAGTAGTAGTAGTAGTAGTAGTAGTAGAAGTAGTAGTAGCAATAATAATAATAATGATGATAATAATAACAACAACAACAACAACAACGAACAACAATAATAATAATAATAATAATAATAATAATAATAATGATAGTGGTAATAATGATATCATTATTATTATTATTATCATTATTATTAATATTATTATTATTATTATTATCATTATTGCTATTATTATTATCATTATAGAGGACACTGTTGTCGAAGACCCTCCCACAAAAGGAGCCCACCTTTCCCTTCTCCCACGCGAAGCACAATCACGAAGCCGCAGGAAGCCCCATAAAGAGGAGACCCCGAGCGTTGTAAATTGATAACAACACGAATCATAACTTTGAGGTCTATCTCCAGTGTCTCGCCACCAGAAATCCCTCCAACGTCCTCTACCATGACACCTCAGACACTACTGCAGTCCTCAATACTGTAACTGCAGAAGATACACCGGCACCTCCAGTCACCGTAGGCACTACAGAAACAGCACCTTAACCAGCACCATACATACACTCCCGTTACATCACCACCGCCGCACCAGACCCACCTCGAGGGGGAGGCCAGAGAACTAACTCATTCGTACATTAATTTCAAGACATGCGCCTTTTCCGAGAGCGTCCTTCTCGGGTGAAGGGGTGAGTGGATGGAGGGTGTTTCTGGCGGTGATTCATGAGCGTTCTAGACAGCGGCGGAGCCTCCAGGGCACATGGGTTAGCAGTGTCGTGAAGGGGAGCAATGTGAAAGTCAGTCTCGAGTCACTGATGCAGTAGGAGGAGGTCCCTGGGCTCGACGGTCGGAGCTGTGAGCTCCGTGGGCGTGAGACGAACCACAAGGCGATAATGAAATACACGGTGGCGGGGATAGTTTAAGCAGATGGCCTTGAGATAGTTTGAAGTGGGGACGAGATATTGGGATGGAGATGATACGTTATGAAAGTTAAGGGACAAAGAGACTTGGCTGAGGTGCAGTATGTGAACTTATGAGACACAATAAAGCAGGTAATAAGAGATCATATACCTTAAAGACACACGGAGGTAGATATCAAGGTGGCGTTTCATCTACCTGGTGGGCAAGGCCGAAGGTGCGTTTTAAAGAGAGAGGGAGAGGGAGGTCAGGGAGCTGAAGTAGTCATCCACTAATGCGATATGAAGACTCGCGAGTGGGGTAAAATGGTGGAAGGCAACAGGCTTAGGCAAGGGGGCGACCCTGCTTGTCTGTTTACCCAACACTCGCCGGCCCGGGACACCACTCTATCTCTCACTTCTTTTCTCTCTTCCCGATAAGTCTCTCAAGACTCTCAGGTCGGGGGAAGGAAAAAATGTTTAAAGATTGGAACATGCATACCAGACGAGGGGGTGAAGTCTGTGATCCCGTTGATGTATTGTGATGAAGGTGGCGCTGGCGGGGTGTGAGAGAGGGTGCCTGTTGCCTTCTCTCCCCGCCCTGGACGGGGAGAGAACCTCGGGGTTTCTCCCCTGTGTGGAGCCGAGAGTGTACGCCTGAGCTATGATTAGTGGTTGAAATGAAGGGGTGGTGGGGAGAAAGGGGGGGGGGGGGGAATACCCCGGCCTGTGATTACCTGTCCGAAATTGAGGAGAGGGTGAGAGGGTAGGGGCTGGAGGGGCGGGGCGAGAGGACCCCCCCCCCCCCGACACTCCAAGCCATGACAGACGAGTTAGTTAAACAAATGCGCTTCTCAATAGATTCTATTTCGTCATCGCGCCGTCTTCGGGCGAGGGCGGGCGGCTTCGCCCTAGTGCCAGTCCACCTTAAGGCTCATCGAGGTCGTCACGTCGTAAATGAATCTGTAAAAAAAAGCCCCCCCCCCCAAAAAAAATGGACTTATTATTCAGGGCAACAGATGGGTAATGTCGACCACAGCAGCGATACGTCGGGAGGCACGGGGCGGCCTCTTAAAATGGCTGATCGCTTCGCTTCCTGCATGCCCAGCAAACATTTGTTACACGGAGCAAGCAGAAGTTGAAATACTAACTTCAGGAGAAGTTGGGGAGAAGTATCTGGTGGTGGAATGGGGAGAGAAATTGATGGACAAGGAGGGAAAGAACTGAGGTG
Organism: Panulirus ornatus; assembly: GCF_036320965.1. Taxonomy (NCBI): domain Eukaryota; kingdom Metazoa; phylum Arthropoda; class Malacostraca; order Decapoda; family Palinuridae; genus Panulirus; species Panulirus ornatus. The sequence goes on along the minus strand of NC_092238.1, from coordinate 27,388,920 downwards.
CAAGGAAGGGGGGTGAGATCGGTGGAAAGGGGGGAAGGGAAGGGGTGTTGAACTCTGTCAATAAATGTTATTGCTAATCCTATCAGCCATGGCTAAGATTAATCTTTCTGAAACGTCTGTCTAAAGTGATACTTGTTACTTCTCTTTCCCGTTTCTCCATTACTTTCCCTCTGGCCAAACGTTTACGTTAATCTTTATAACCCAGGTAGATCTATACAGGTGGGGTCAAGCAAGGTTGTCACATGCGGAAGTATAACGAGACCTGATTCATCGCGCGAGGAAACAACACAGCGTGTTGTAAAAGTTAACTCGATAGATACAATAACATCAACTTTAGAATCAAAGGTTAAGTCATGAAACGTTGAATTACCTCCTTTCCAAAATGTCATCATATTATCATCAATGGCTTACTAACTGTATCAGCTATACCCACCTCTGTCTGTATCTATATATCCATTTTTCTGTCTATGTATATATCTTTTTCTTGCTCTATACTTGCAAGTTTGAAGTTAATCATCATACCTTCTCCTCGCACACGCCTCAACCACGAGACACTGGAGACCTCTCAAGCTGGTGTAGCCAAATTACTAAAAGGATTGGAAATGTCTTTTTATTTTCAGTGTTTACTTTAAATTCAAGGGTAAATTAGAGCACTGTTAAGACTAGGGGTATCATACCCAGGGGTAAAACAGAACATGGTTATTGCTCGGGGGGGGGGGACCAAATCCAGGGGGGTAAATCAAGAGACGGAGGTACCAAACGCACGCGCACGTCATACCAAAGATTCATACAAGAGGTCACGACGCGTGGGGGGTAAACCAGAACCAAAGAGGAAATGTTCGGCAAGATGGAAAAGTATTCCTCCTCCATTTTCTCTTCCAGAGCAACGGGCAAGAAACGAGGACTGACCTGGCGAACGCTCTCTCTCTCTCTCTCTCTCTCTCTCTCTCTCTACTCCCGGCATTCCCCTTACCTCTAGCCTTCGTCTATCTCCGCCCTCTCCTGTCCTTTTCTCTATCCCTGTTCCCCAATCCCGTCCACACTTGAAGCCATCCTCGTATTCACGCCCTTCCTCATCTAATCCCCACCGCTAGTCTCCTATCTCTCACCTGTCCCACCCTTCAACCCCGTCCACTATCCTCCTTCGTCTATCCATCCCTAAAGCCATCCCCTTCCATCTCCCATCCCAGCTCCTACAGAGAATCGATCCACGGACACGACTAACTTCTTCCCTCTTCTATCTTTCTTTTCGCGCCGCAATAATCACTCCCCCCCAATTACACTTCGTCTCCTGTTAACTGATTGGGGGTCGTGATTTACGAATAATTGCTACGTGTTTTGGAGGCGATCTCAAGAACATGGGAGGAGGAGGAGGAGGAGGAGGGCCATTGTTCACCCAGATAACGAAGCGCTAGTCTTCGGTGTAATCGATAATTTCTTACGTTCGAATAACAATTTTTTTTTTTTCCCCGGCTGAAAACTTGCTTCAAGTGTCGTGGACGATCAAGGTAAAGGGTCACGCCGGAGTCGCAATTCAGCCTTCCAAGTTCTTTAAGACCTCGGCAGAAGAAAACGTGGGGCGGATTTCACATCTCCCAAAACTCTAGGAGGGGGGAGAAGCGGCGCGGGGGGGTGGTTGGTGAGGGAGGGGCATAAAAGTTGGAATCTGATTGGCCGCGACGCTTTTTTTTTTGGGAAAATGCTCGTCCACCGCTTGGGCACGACGGGTCACGTTCGGGTGTCCATCACGTTGATCTCTGACTAATCTGACTGTTTACAGGCACGACGAAGGCCGGGGGTGGGGGAATGGGGAGGGGGAGGGGCGGAGGTGGGGGGAAGGAATGGGGAGGAGAGGGGGGGGCGCGGGGGGACACTACCGGGACACCCATTCCCCCTCCCCCTCCCCCGCCCGCCCCCTCCTCCTTTCTCACAGCCCGGCCGATAGAAGAGGGTTGTGATAGCCAGCGAGATATCTGAATAACCGGACGCCTATCGTTCCTGAAGAGGGAGGGAGGGCGGCGGGGGCGGTGTGTGAAGCGATGATGGGGAGGGAGGGCGGCGGGGGCGGTGTGTGAAGCGATGATGGGGGAGGGGGGAAAGCGAGAAGGAGGTGGGGGGGGGGAAGAAGAGAGGGGGAGAGGGAGGGGGAAGGGGAGGGGGGGGGGAAAGGCGTTTTATCATTGACGACAATCGTGAATAAACCATCATTATCTCGGGGGATGGGGGAGCAAGGAGAGAGAGAGAGAGAGAGAGAGAGAGAGAGAGAGAGAGAGAGAGAGAGAGAGAGAGAGAGGGGGATCACTCCGGGGTAGTCATTGAGGTCGATCTCCAGGGGGGGGTTCGAGGGCGCCACTTTAACTTGGACGGTGGAATGTCAACCTCCCTCAGGAGTGTGTATTGTCTTCAGTATGACATGAGCGAAAGGGAGCAACCCCCATCCCGCCCTCTTACACCCCACCCCTCTTTCTCCCTCTTTCCCCTTCCCCCCCTCCCCCTCACCCCACACTCCGATCAGCACGTTCCTGATCACGACCTGTTGATAACACGTCCTGGCCTGTGGATTGGCTGATCGCGCGTCACGAAATCCACCACCGGCAATTAATGATCGGCTGATCTCGGCCGGCGAGGGGGAGGGGGGAACGACGCGTTCCCACGACTTTCCCAGATTCTGATATTCTCATGGTGGGGAGAGAGAGGTATGCATTCATGAAAAAAGAAGAGAGTGCATTCATCAAGGAAACGTGCATTCATCAGGGAAACGTGCATTCATGTGTGTGTGTGTGTGTGTGTGTGTGTGTGTGTGTGTGTGTGTGTGTGTGTGTGTGTGTGTGTCGTGTGTGTTTATCTGAAGACAGGTGTTCTATGGAGAAGTTACTTGTATTCTCTCTTAGAGAAGGATGTTCTGCAGGAGAGAGATGCTTGTGTTCTGTCTCTGAAGTGGAGTGTTCTTCGCAAAAGGATCTTGTTCTCCCGGAAGACGCGAGCACCTTCGTTCATTAAATTGGAACGTTTGATCTACACGAAGAACAGACGTTCTACCAAAAGGAAAAAAAAATAAAGCTTTTTGTTCGGAAAGCTAAAGTGTTCTTTAGGGAGAACGTTGTGTTCTTCAGTGGAGAGGATGTGTTCTTTATGGGAGACGTCTTCTTGTGTTTTTATATACAGACATTATCATTAACAATTTCTATACTTTAACTCCTTCGTAGAGGGAGATTCATTACCATGAATACTTTTTTGGTCAACTTTTTTTTAACTTTTAATCAAAAATATCAAACACCAAAAGTATCATTATTATCACAGCTGGTCTTTGGTCAATAACAGGTGGTCTTTTATCAAATCACAGCTGGTCTTAGGTTAGTTGACAGCTAGTAAATTGACAGCTGGTCTCAAGTGAATCACAGCTGGTCCTCAGTCTTTCCTGGGGATACAGATGTATTTCGGAGACGTCACGCGGGTTCTCACCCGTGGCAAGAACTTAACAAAACATCATGATATCTTCTCGAAGGAGTTTCGAACGTTGGTGCTTATGGATGACCTGCGTTAGTCTCCTGACCCACCTCGCCCCGGCAGCAGAGATGATGATGACCACGACGCGCTTATTCAAGCGGGTCGTCACGCCAGGTCCTCCTCCTCCTCCGTCTGCAGACTATGGGCCTATAATGAAGGAGGTCGTCATGTCGCTTCGTCTCTCCTCCTTTCGTTTGTAGACTCGACACCCTCAGGTCGGGCCATCACCAGCTAGTGGTCCAGCGAGGAGATCTGGGACCGCATCAGGTTGTCCTCCTTCGTCTGTAGTCGAAGGTCTGAATCAAAAAGGTCAACCCATCGCGTTCATCTCCCCCTCCTTCGTCTGTAGTGGACTCGACCCTCTTTCAGGTCTGGCCGTCAGCTGCTAGTGGACAAGAGAGGTGGTCCCTCCACGCCAGGTACTCCTTCGTCAGCAGACTCCTCCTCCTCCTCCTCCTCACGTTTGGCCATCAGCTGAGGGTCAAGTGTGGGTAGGTTTGACACAGTCCTCGTCTCTCTCTCTCTCTCTCTCTCTCTCTCTCTCTCTCTCTCTCTCTCTCTCTCTCTCTCTCTCTCTCTCTCTCTCTCTCTCTCTCTCTGTATCTCTATCTCAGCCAACAGCACCTCGACCTTGATAAGTCCTGACCAACTATATTTAGACTGTGTTGGAGTGGTAACAGGATTATGTTCGTTATATCGTTTGATATAGACAGTGCTGCTGCCCTGACTACGTTCATATATATATATATATATATATATATATATATATATATATATATATATATATATATATATTTTTTTTTCATACTATTTGCCATTTCCCGCGTTAGCGAGGTTGCGTTAAGAACAGAGGACTGGGCCTTTGAGGGAATATCCTCACCTGGCCCCCTTCTCTGTTCCATCTTTTGGAAAATTAAAAAAAAACAAGACAGGGGAGGATTTCCAGCCACCCGCTCCCTCCCCTTTTGGTCGACTTCTACGACACGCAGGGAATACGTGGGAAGTATTCTTTCTCCCCTATCCCCAGGGATAATATGTATATATATATATATATATATATATATATATATATATATATATATATATATATATATATATATATATGTCAGTTATATTAATTCATCTAATGTGGATACGATTCTGCCACCTTCGAAGCAATATAGTGTTAAATGTCGGATTATCAGCGAGGTCTGTGGTCACCTTTTTGGTTCCTTAACACACGATCTTTTTTTCCATGGTGAAATGACAGGTTAGTCTAAGGCGCTGCAGGTCTCTGTGATGAAGGTCAACGAGCTCTCTCGGGCAATTACAGGTCTTTTAAGCTTTAAGCCATTATGTAACGGGCAGATGTATGGGGGGGCCAGGTGCGGTCATTCAAGTTTTTTTTTCTCCCCCTATGATTTATCAAGTTGATGGCCAGCTGTTAGGGGGCAAATGGCCTTCTACTTTAACGAAAGCAATCGGGTGATTGGCGGTGGTTAGGGCCAATATCGAGTCTCGGAGGAAAGCCAGTAAGTGGGTGTAACCAGCGGGTTGGGGTCAGCGTTTTCAAGTCGTTATGTATAGAGAGAGAATGGTGTGTGTGTGTGTGTGTGTGTGTGTGTGTAGTTTGGTGGTCGTCTACGTCGTATCGTATATCTCATGGCCCTTCCCCCCTACCCTCCTTTTCCCTCACACACCCCTCACAGCCAACTTCACCTTCAACAAAACCCGTTTTAGGGAAGCAGCGTATACCTCCTGACTGTGGCGAGGCGCTCCACGTCTCTCTCTCTCTCTCTCTCTCTCTCTCTCTCTCTCTCTCTCTCTCTCTCTCCATTTTCCCTCGGGGATGACTTACGTAAAGCGAAAAAGAAAAAAGAACTTCCCCCAGTAACGGAAGACGGCTACTTTATCTGCGCTGCCTATCTCTTTCGTGCCGAGGGCTTCGGGAGCGGAATTTTATCCTCAACGAAGGCAGAGGTTCTTGAATCAACATTGGAAAGAGTTCAACGAGTTAGAGGAGAAATGAGGAAGGAAGAGAGAGAGAGAGAGAGAGAGAGAGAGAGAGAGAGAGAGAGAGAGAGAGAGAGAGAGAGAGAGAGAGAATGAATTCTACGATTCGAGGAGTGTTGAAGGAAGTGGAATACATCGCTTCCCCAAAGTGTCTTAAGGTCGTCGCCTCATTCGGGAGGGACACGAGATGGGTCAGGAAAGAGTTTCCAGAGCTCGGCGGTGTGAGGTAAAAGTCCCAGAGCTCGGCGGTGTGAAGTAAAAGCAAGGTACCACAACCGCCCAGCCCCCACCTCCCATCCTCTTTGAGTTTGCCAGCAGCCACAGCGTCGTCATCACGTGACGTGGTGTGGCTTGCCGCCATGCACTGCTGCATGGCTGTGTGCTCGACAGCCAACGGTGAAAGACGAACAGATGGCAACTTCACCTCGAAACTATGGCTCATCTTCGCCACTTCCTTGAGAACGTGATGATCACGCAATGTCCTACGGACGGTGATGTGTGAGGACAAGTGTTGACACGGATATCATGATCAACATTGGCAAACGTGAGAATGCTGTGCTAGGAATCGTTAAAGATAAGCGGTATCATTATGTGTCCTGTGGTTTCAGCTTCCTTATCTGTTGCCCAAGGGTGCATTCCTACCCTTATCTATGATTACACGTTGTCTTCTTATACGCATCTGTCTCTTTGCATTTGTCTTTCATCATCTCCCAAGGCACTTATTCTCTCTCTCTCTCTCTCTCTCTCTCTCTCTCTCTCTCTCTCTATCTCTATCTCTCTCTCTCTATGCGTTGAATCTGCCTCATGGCTGAATCTCGAGGTGGATACGGAAGCGATGTAGATATTGCAGATAAACTCTTATAGACATTTTTATTCTGTTCACTCGTTTATCAACTTCTGTTCATCCACCTATTCCTTCTACGTTTTCTATCCTACATCCTATTTCTCTTCTTTCTCTCTGTGTTCTCATTATGTTTTTCATATATCTCTTCATACTCTTCTTCTTTCTTCCTTCATTACTCTACTTCTTTCTCCCCTTCCTTCATTACTCTACTTCTTCATCTCTACCTACTTTATCATTGCCTTCTCATCTTTCCCTGCCTTTCTTTCTTCCCCTCCACGCCCCAGCTGAGGATGAGAGAGAGAGAGAGAGAGAGAGAGAGAGAGAGAGAGAGAGAGAGAGAGAGAGAGAGAGAGAGAGAGAGGGGGGGGGGGGGGCAATAGGCAGACAGAGCTTTAAAAGCAACCAACCACTGGTCAAGGCAAGCCTCTCAAAACACTCACTCCCTTTCCCGAACCACATTACCTCTCTCTCTCTCTCTCTCTCTCTCTCTCTCTCTCTCTCTCTCTCTCTCTCTCTCTCTCTCTCCCTCTCTCCCGGTCGTTAAGCTATCATACCAGTTACGTTTTTATGGCTCCTGACCACAGGCAGAATAAAGACGTCAGGTACCATAAATTGGTTACTTAAATTGACCCTCCTATGTTCGCTCTCTCTCAGTTGGGGCTGGCTAGTCCTTGG
>NC_092238.1:27374402-27379402 GCF_036320965.1 Panulirus ornatus | reverse complement strand
CACACCTATTTGACCTCTTTCATTCCTCCACAACATCAAAACCATGACGATCACCACTTCTCTACCTACTCTTTCTTTGGGTAAGGCCCAAAAACATCCCATACAAACAGACCCACAAACATCCCATACACTCACCACTTCTATACCTACTCATTTCTAAGGAAAGGTCCATAGACGTCCCATATCACTCATAAACAGGTTGCACACATACACACACACACACACACACACACACGCATACACACAAAACCATATACTCTTTCCACCCACTGACACCAGCAGGCAGTTAATCACTGCCACAGCAGGACGTAAACCTTACTCCCATTCCACACAATGCCACAAGGAGGCCAATATAACCAGCGACCACAGATCAATACTTCGCCAATAGACCTGCAAATATTGTATCAAAATCCGACAGGAGAAGGGACAGATGCCGGAAAACTCCCACGGTGACCTCAGTGTCAACGGATCCCATAGACCTGAATCTGTTTGGAGTCGGTGAGATAATGGGAGGTGGGAGGGGGAAGGGAGGGAGTGAGGGGTTTAATGGGAGAGGAGGGAAGGGTAAGGATCATCTGGATAAGGGGAAGAGCCAGTGTGTGGTGCAGTTGTCCAAACACCGTCGTCTGGTGGCGCTGGTGTTGGCGACGGATGGCGCAAGGCTGGCCAGGAATCCGTGTGACAACTGTCGGATTTTGTGACCTTGATTTATGGCGGGATTCTTGTGTGTGTGTGTGTGTGTGTGTGTGTGTGTGTGTGTGTGTGTGTGTGTGTGTGTGTGTCGTAGCCTGGCACTCTTCAACTGTCGTCAACCCTGCAGGTTTCCTGTCAATCCTCTGTTTCACTAACAAACCCCATTCGTCACGGGAGTACCATTCATAAAGCCAGGTTACCATACAGAGAACATGGGCTCGTGAATCACAACCAACACTGTCTCGACCCTGGGGCTCGTTACCACTGCCTGAACGCACGGCAAACGGAGCAACATCCCGTGTTAACCGTCTCTGGAATAAGCCTTAACTGCTGGACGAAGCAGATGCTGCTGAACCAAAATGAACCTTAACTCATAAGCGAAGCGGCTGTTGCCAGACTCAAATAAACCTTCCATGCTAAACGGATCAGTTTTAATCTAACCAAATAAACCTTGACTGCTAGACGAAGCGGTTGTTGCTAGACAAAAATAAACCTTAAATGCTAAACGTAGCAGCTGTTCAAACAAAAAGTACACCTTTTACCCAGACCCTCACTGAAATGCATTTGTCTAAATATTTTGAAAACTAAAACTAACTGATTTCTATCAACTAGAGAAATATCAGCAGCGGTTTACCACCCTCATTATAAAAAAAAAAAAAAAGAATTACATGCATCACGTTTTCATTGATGTCGGGTTGAAGTGAAAATATCGAACATCTTTGTCTTTTTAATCTTACGTTTCTTTTCGTATGGTTCGACCTGCGTCACCCTTCCGTTACGTGCGTTATCTTAAGCGTCAACCTTCCGTTACGCGTGTTATCTTTCGCGTCACCCTTCCGTTACGTGTGTTGTCTTTACCTTTTTAAAGTGGTGTCTCCTATTATACGAATATTGAGACATTCATATAAAAGTGCTCTTTTTAATCTCCAGCTATCTCGTTAACGTAACTTTATATATCCTGCTATTATCTATTTCATCACCCGTTTTCTATATCTAATCTCTCCAGCTATCTCCCCCGTTGCAGGTAATAAATTTCGACCGTTTGCTTCTAAAAATTATATTGTAATTCTCGTTGTTACGATTTTCACCCAACATTTGTTTATCTTCAGTCCTCTTGTGTGTCTATATATCATATGGCTTACGCTCTATATCATTTATTTCACCTGAGTCTTTCCTTTACCATTTTCATTCTGATTTCCAACTTTTGTGTGAAATTTATGTAATTCTATGTTTCTTTCTCTTTCTTTCTTTCTTTCATTCTTCGCATCTTCTTTGCTTTCTTTCTTCGCATTTTCTTTGGGTTTTTTCCTACCTTCCTCCCTCATATCGTCTTGCTTCTTCTTCTTTGCTTATCACTCTTCTCTTCTTCATTTTCTTCCCTTCCCTAATCCCTCTAAGTTTTTCCTTTCTATTCTTTGCTTCACGTCATTTCTCTTCCTTCTTTCCCATCCCTTCCTCCTCTCCCAGCAGCGGCAGCGCCCCCACCACCACTTCTCTCCCACCCCTTCCTCCTCTCCCAGCTGCAGCAGCGCCTCCACCACCACTTCTCTCCCACCTCTTCCTCCTCTCCCAGCAGCAGCAGCTCCCCCACCACCGCTTCTCTCCCACCTCTTCCTCCCCTTCTAGCGCCCCCACCACCACACGTGATCGCCTCGCCTCCACTCCACTCCCCACGGTGTGCAGACGTCGGCTCTGTTTTGACAGGTCTAATTGGGGAGCCAGTCAAATCACAGGTCAGGGCGTAGGTGACCCCTTTTGACCTCACTAACGAGCCCCAACCGCGCCTAAGTTGCCAGGTCTCGCTCTGTGTCCCTCTCTCTCTCTCTCTCTCTCTCTCTCTCTCTCTCTCTCTCTCTCTCTCTCTCTCTCTCTCACCCGAGACCACTAAGGGCGCCTCGGATTACTGTCAAAACGCACGGCTGTTCGTAGAAACGAAGATCATTTCCACTCTTGACCCAACCACCTTCGTGAAACGAAAGATAAGAAAGAGAAAAAAAAAATCACGAAATCATTTTCCGTTATGCTGAATAACGAATTAATCTACAAATCTCCCGCATGACACTGGCCGAGTGACTGGCCCACGCCTCCAGCCTGACCGACAAATTCTAGGCTGGGACGTAAAATGCTAATTGAGCGGACTTGTAATTGATTCCTGGGCCACAGAGCGGTGTAATTTCTCCCGGGATAAACCAAGGCGATTGATTTCTGATGGTAATGAGATTAGTGAGGAGGTGGTGGCTTTTGGGTGGGCGGCTCCCTCCCTCCCTACCGCTCTCTCCTCACCCCCTCCTCCCCCACCACCACCACCCATCTTCCTCGGGGTGTGGGAGGCTCTGGCTGGTGGTGGTGGGGAGAGAGAGAGAGAGAGAGAGAGAGAGAGAGAGAGAGAGAGAGAGAGAGAGAGAGAGAGAGAGAGAGAGACATGGAGTGGGGGTTCACTCCCCGGAGGGGGTGTGGGCAAATTTATGCGCCAGGTGGGGGAGAAGGTGTCCCCTCCTCTCCCCATCACGCCCTATTCTCACGAAGAGAACTCCAGCCAGGGGCCCGTCTGGAGGAGGGGCGGAGTCCTCGACCATCTTTGGGTATAATCAGGCCCGGGGACGCCTTCTGGGTCACGGATAGTATACCCCCCCAGGGGCTCCCTCACGACCAGGAATCAGGCCTCAGGAGGAGGAGATGGAGGAGGAGGAGGAAGGCCGCCGCCCCGGCCCCCTTCAGGAGCGACGTCAGGAGACAAGCGGTTCCTCACCAAGACATCCAGATCTGGAAAACGTCACTGGTTCCTCGACAACCGGGACAGGTTCCAGAGAACTCTCACGAGAGAACACAGCCTCAGACATCCAAGGGGCACCACCACATATAGGGACACACGACTTGCGTTCTCGGGTCATATCATGCGTTCCTGGGTGCGTGTGTGAGAGACACGGGACTCCGTCGTGGCTGCGTATAAAGAGATCTGATTCGCGTTCCCTCCACTTGCATGAAGGGGAAAAAAACAAATGACAAACGCTCCTGACGATGGTGAATGACAAGTGTTCGACTCTGCACGAGAGATGTGAGATGTGTTCGCTTCCGTTTATCAATGACGTGACGTGTCAGATATGATATCAAACCCCCTTTTCCCCCGCTGACTGGCGTAACCAATAGCATTACGAATGTTCCTGTTATCTCAATATCGCATCTAATCCTTCTACAGCCGTCCCTCAACTCTGAAACTTATCGTTTTCGCATGTCTTAAAGGCGTCTTCTTCATAACGTCTCCTGTTTCTGTTTATCATTCTCAATGGCCGTCGGGGGGATGAATGACTCTCTTCGTCTGTTATCATACATAAAACATTCGCTCTCTCTCTCTCTCACTCTCTCTCTCTCTCTCTCTCTCTCTCTCTCTCTCTCTCTCAGGTAAGTAGCAGGTGTCAGGCAGACACTGACCAGAGGAGCATGTTACCGGTAACGACCCGGCTGAATCCTGTGAGGGTCGTGGTGGCGTGGTGGTGGTGGCCAAGTGACCGTTGTGCTGTGAGCCGGCAATGCAGTGGCTGTTGAGCCTCACTCCTTTTGATCCAGGCGGCTGTCTTCGCTGTCTACCTCGCCCATAATGCGTGGGGTTGCTGGCATTCAGTTCACAAACGTACGTAAAGTCTTTATCTCACACTAAATATTTAAGAACGCGTATCTCACGCGACTCGTTGATCATTGATTTTTCCTGCGGTGAACGCCACGCGCTCGCTATGTTTCAGTTAAAATGAAAAAAAAATCAAGGAAAAATCAAGTCGACATATTATGATAGAATGAGGACTGACTGATAGATAGATAGATAGACAGACAAACATATATACAGATATATAGACAGATGAATAGACAGATAGATAAGACAGCTAGAAAGATAGATAGACATACAGATACACAAAAAGATACACAAATAAACATATAGGTAGACAAAGGGCATAAAATCAGATGCATAAAGAGAGAGAGAGAGAGAGAGAGAGAGAGAGAGAGAGAGAGAGAGAGAGAGAGAGAGAGAGAGAGAGAGAGAGAGAGAACCCAGGACACAGTAAACATGATGATCAACAAACAAACACCTACGAACACCGCCCTTAACCTGCCCAGAATTTACGAATCCCACTCCATCGTCAATATTCGACCAGGTAAAGTCCATTCTACGAATCCCTTACTCACGGGGGTACCAGGATCATGGAACGTCCCATTATCCTGGAAAATGAAAGAGGGAGACCTGGAATACAATCTTAGACTAATATGTGGGGTAGGAATCACCATGATATAGGAGGATAGTGATTTGATGCGGATCT
>NC_092238.1:27259402-27369402 GCF_036320965.1 Panulirus ornatus | reverse complement strand
CTGGCAGGAGGCAGCGTCGGAGTTGTAGGAGGCAATGTTGGAGTTGTGGAGGCTGGCAGGAGGCAGTGGGAGTTGTAGAAGGGAGTGGTGGAGTTGTGGAGGCTGGTAGGAGGCAGTGTCGGAGTTGTAGAAGGCAGCGTTGGAGTTGTGGAGGCTGGTAAGAGGCAGTGATGGAGTTGTGGAGGTGGTACGAGGCGGTGTTGGAGTAGTGGAGGAGGTAGGGATATAGTGAAGAGCTGCTGGGGGACATAAAGAAGAGCGGATCGAAGTATGGAGGGAGTAGAATGAATGTGGCGGTCTGGTTGCCCCCTGAGTACGCCTAGAGTGCACACACACACACACACACACACACACACACACACACACACACACACACACACACACACACACACACACACCTCCTTGAGGTCAAAGGGTGTGTACAATGGCAATTGTCACATTAGCAAGGGTAATGATGATGAACCTCTGTTCTTCACACCTCTGTTAGCGGCCCAGTGTCAATCCTCAACCCGGGGTCAGAGGTCAACGGAGACCGGGTGGACCTTGGTTAATGATGGATCTGATTGGTGTGTGAAAACCATCGTCTTAGTCACCAATTTCACCTTTTGTTTGCGAATCGTCAAGGAAATAAGTGAAGCCCTCCTAGTTATATTCACAAGACTAGAAATTTAGCGTTATGGAATAATAACCTGTGGATGATTTTGTAACGTATAGACTTCAAAAATACTCTAATGCATTAAAAGGATAACTATATATGCAAGACAGAATAACTTAGGTTTTCCAAACTTTGAAACTTAAGTCTTGTCTCTCTCCCTCCCACCTTTTCCCCCCTCACACGAACGTTCTGAACACGTTTCAGGCCACGAATGGAACACGTTTTCCGACGAGACGTTTACCATTCGCGCACGTGCAGACTCCATGTGTGTTCATCGTCCCCACCAGGCAGCTCCCACGTCACCTACAGGGGCGATGCCCATGATCTTATGCAAATTCTGCCTGAGAGTAAATATGTATCTTATCCACAAGTTATTACGAATTCCTGTCCAATGAATAGACAGGAATTATATTCAGTAAACTACATGCAACTCATCTGAACAACAAACCATCATTAATCTCTCCACTTTAAAAGCCTTATGTTTTCCCACTTTGAAAACCCTGTTAATCCCACTTTACAAAGAACCTTAATATCTACAACCATTCTAAAAAAACCCGGAAGGATATAAAGAAGATCATAACCTTCTTTGAAGATAGAAAATGGGGTAATTGTTCTTCCCTGTGTGATGGAAGTCCAGCGGGAGGGACCCCCCCAGCCCCCCCATCGTCTTAGAATTTGTCTGCGGTAAACGACTCGACCCCACTCAGTAAGTAACTATTTCCCTGCCTGAATGTAAGCTTCCCCTGACGACCGAAAAAAAAAAAGAATTAATTTTCATCACTAGTGCCACTTTGAGACGACCCACCACCCACCACCACTACCACCAGACTTTGTGGTACCTTCCCCAGATGAAGGAGAAGAAATGATGGAAAAATCCCCTCTTACTTACGTGTCCTGAACATTCTCTCTACTTCGAAGTTGAGAATAAGGAAGAGGAAGGGTGTAAGAGGGGGAAGGCTGGGAGTGAAATGCACGCCCCATGCAGTAGTTCAATACCTTATGGACGGTCGGTGTTTATGAGCTGACAAAGGACATGTCTGTTAGATAATTATATCTTGAAGATTAATATTCACTCCCCACTACTACCCTCCTTCCACACCACCACCATGCCCGCCCCTGCGGTACCTCCGCTCGCTGATGGCCAATAGTTTACGATCTCGCGCCTCCTTCAGGCTGGCTTGACGCGGGAGGGGGGCTACTCCTCCTCCTTTCCCCACGCCTTACTGCTCGCTACCCTGACCTGCAATACATTATGAAGGACTGGAGAAAGAAAGAGATGATGTATATATATATATATATATATATATATATATATATATATATATATATATATATATATATATATATATATATATCGAGCAATTTGTCACTACGTTGCCAAGTGAACGATGAGGTTGATATCATCAGTAGTGACTCATGTAACCAGCAAGCCAGAGAGGGGAAGGTGGCGTGCAGCTCTCTCTCTCTCTCTCTCTCTCTCTCTCTATATATATATATTTTTTTTTTTTTTTTTTTTTTTATACTTTGTCGCCGTCTCCCGCGTTTGCGAGGTAGCGCAAGGAAACAGACGAAAGAAATGGCCCAACCCCCCCCCCCCATACACATGTACATACACACGTCCACACACGCAAATATACATACCTACACAGCTTTCCATGGTTTACCCCAGACGCTTCACATGCCTTGCTTCAATCCACTGACAGCACGTCAACCCCTGTATACCACATGACTCCAATTCACTCTATTTCTTGCCCTCCTTTCACCCTCCTGCATGTTCAGGCCCCGATCACACAAAATCTTTTTCACTCCATCTTTCCACCTCCAATTTGGTCTCCCTCTTCTCCTTGTTCCCTCCACCTCCGACACATATATCCTCTTGGTCAATCTCTCCTCACTCATTCTCTCCATGTGCCCAAACCATTTCAAAACACCCTCTTCTGCTCTCTCAACCACGCTCTTTTTATTTCCACACATCTCTCTTACCCTTACGTTACTTACTCGATCAAACCACCTCACACCACACATTGTCCTCAAACATCTCATTTCCAGCACATCCATCCTCCTGCGCACATCTCTATCCATAGCCCACGCCTCGCAACCATACAACATTGTTGGAACCACTATTCCCTCAAACATACCCATTTTTGCTTTCCGAGATAGTGTTCTCGACTTCCACACATTTTTCAAGGCTCCCAAAATTTTCGCCCCCTCCCCCACCCTATGATCCACTTCCGCTTCCATGGTTCCATCCGCTGACAGATCCACTCCCAGATATCTAAAACACTTCACTTCCTCCAGTTTTTCTCCATTCAAACTCACCTCCCAATTGACTTGACCCTCACCCCTACTGTACCTAATAACCTTGCTCTTATTCACATTTACTCTCAACTTTCTTCTTCCACACACTTTACCAAACTCAGTCACCAGCTTCTGCAGTTTCTCACATGAATCAGCCACCAGCGCTGTATCATCAGCGAACAACAACTGACTCACTTCCCAAGCTCTCTCATCCCCAACAGACTTCATACTTGCCCCTCTTTCCAGGACTCTTGCATTTATATATATATATACGTAGACGATCCCATGTCAACGTCCTTAGCACTCAGTCCTTTACAAGGGCATTACACGCCTCCCACCCCCAAAAAAACGCACTCCATAACTAACCACCGACTCCCATCTCGAAGCAAGGAGCCTTCCCCTGACTCACACTTCGGTAACCTCTGCTCACAGGTCCCCCCCTCATCCCCAGTGAACGTAACGCTGGAAAAAAAAAATAAAATCACACACTGAAATGACCCAACGAGCGCTAAACAACCGGCTTCCTATCTCATTCAAACACCACCCCTTACCAGAGATAGACCCACCTGAACCCACACTCTCCAGACAAACACGGGTCATGCATTTCCGTCAGTCCTCCGGACATCACCTCATCTCTGCCTTAATGAAGACACACAGGTTCAACACATCTCAGTACCCGTCACTTCACGAGGCGACACCCACAACGAAGACACCGAACATTTGATCCTCAGATACACCATACTCTCCACACAAAGACACACACAGGCTATCAACAATGGTCCCATCCCGGTGGACGCGGCCTGCTTCCTGAGACCTGCGGGAGTCCTATGGAAGGGGATCCTGGGCCAGAAAAGTAAGCGAGCATATCCTGGACACAACCTGTAGTTGTAATAACATCGGGAAGTGAGAAGTCATCTTGGACGAGGCTACAACACAGTCAGCGGACGGAAGAGAATAACATCATCGTCAAGGGCATCTTCGCCCTTCATCGCCACACCTTACTCTGCTCCAGCGTGCAGCGCAGCCACCAAACGGCAGGACGCCCCCATTAAATGGTTCGTGGAGTTATATGATTACATTAATAAATAATAATAATAATACCATTAATAACAATGATAATAATAATAATGATAATAATAATAATAATAATAATAATAATAATAATAATAATAAAGACAACAATGGTTACACACACACATACACACACACACACACACACATACATATATATATATATATATATATATATATATATATATATATATATATATATATATATATACAATGTTGTGTTTGTGCACATGATTGCTTCCACGAATTAATTTGTTTGTGTGTATGTGTGTGTGTGTGTGTGTGTGTGTGTGTGTGTGTGTGTGCATTTGTGAATTTATGTATCTTCATACCCAACACAGAAACAGGTTTGAGAGAGAGAGAGAGAGAGAGAGAGAGAGAGAGAGAGAGAGAGAGAGAGAGAGAGAGAGAGAGAGAGAGAGAGAGAGAGAGCACTACGGCTTCGAATCTAAGGAGCCACCTGTGAAGAATCAGATTACAAGAGATACAAGAACCAAAAAAAAAGAAAGAATAAATTTAAAAGGCAAGAGGAAAGAGAAGGGGGAAAAAACCACACTACCCCCAGAAAGCAAAACAAAGACGAGATCAGAAAGAAGACACCGCACATAATAGTAGGCGGGATCTTGCAAAACCCTCCTCCATGATCGCACCAAATGGTAGCCATAAACCAAGTTATGAGACTCCAGGGCACCGACCAAGAGGGCAAAAATGACTCGGTCCCGCAGCTGACGTTATCAGACGGATCATTTTTGCATTGAGCCTTCCCATAAACCTTTGGCGAAGCTGGCCATGGGATATTCCAATGCCCAAGTGGTGCTTGGTGCCTCAGGCCATCTCCTGCCCAATGGCTCCACCCGGCAGTGCATTGTGCTATGTGCTCAATGACGGTACACAAGGAGGAGTGTATTTCTACAACGGAGAACAGGATCATGTATTCATATATATATCCCTATGAGTCCATGTGGAAATGAAACACGATAAGTTCCCAAGCGCACTTTCGTGTAATAATCACATCATCAGGGGAGATGAAAAAGATGAATATAACAGTCAGGTGATATACATCAACGAAGAGGCGTTGTATATCGTGCTTGATACAGTGACTCTTGTCTTCCACGACTGGGAGGCAACGTCTACGACAACGTCTTCCAGAGCAGTGAACAATGAGATGTCTACGAACATAACATGAACGGTGGCTGCGAGGACCAGCGACCCTCAGAATTCGTAGTCGACAGACATTCAAAGCTCTTACGATGGTACGAGTTGGTGAACACGCCTTAGCAGTGGTCGAGAATCCCTCCTCTCTCTCTCTCTCTCTCTCTCTCTCTCTCTCTCTCTCTCTCTCTCTCTGACTCTAAGACATCGGTATCATCATCAAAGCCTTGGATAACCCAGGCATCCATCTCCCTCCCTCCCGGCTCTCGCTCCATCGGCGAGGCTCTCTCTCTCTCTCTCTCTCTCTCTCTCTCTCTCTCTCTCTCTCTCTCTCTCTCTCTCTCCCTAAAGGTAACCACGTATCATCAACAAGTTTCATGGCCTCGTCACGAGATAAAATGTTACGAAGCTTAGGTTAGGAAACCACTTGGGCCAAGATAACCCCAGCAATTCCCAGTGACTTAGGGTTGGAAAACACTGTTATAGCGTTGCCCCGCTAACAGTGGTTCCGCTGATGGCCTTCAGCGAAGCCCGGTAATCAATGACTTTAAAAGGAATGAGTGGGATGTTGATTGTTTGAAGATTTTTCAGCACGTCGTCAAATAATCAGAGTGTATTGCGCGTTTCCGACAGACCGCGCAGCCCTCTTTCGATAATTAACAGTGAAATATCAGAATTGGACTTCCACTCGAATGATTGAAAATGCCTTTTGTGTAAGCAAAAGGGATGTTTTCCTTTGTCTCCAAATTCCCCTTGCAGTCTGTTCTTAGATTTAAGTCAACTCGAGAGACGGGTCAGGATCTTAATTCAAGATTGTAAGTTAGTTAGAGATCTGTTCAGGAGCTTATGAGAGATTATGGGTAGACTCTCATCAATGTGCAAGTTTAGAATATATCTTAAATGCTTTTTTTGGAGCCTCTCCTGCTCCAGGCTTTGGCCCATCATAAATCTAAGCTTCACACTCTAGATTTATTCCTAGATAACTAAATCTAGATATAGGATCAGGTTTTTTTTTATTAAGAACTATTCAAATTTAGCTTATTGTTAAAATTTCCTTTCATTGTTCGTCTCTTGATTTTATATTTTGCCAATCTGAGATTGTAATATTAGTCTCAAACTCTTTAAGACTTTTGTTGTTTAGTATTCGGTAAAAATTACTCTTAACTCCAAACTATACGTAGGATCAATTCTCCCAAATCTTCGAAGGTCAAATATTTCTATATTAATAATCTTATTAAGTTCTGATTTCATATTTTTTTTTCTTTTAGTTATCTTGTCTTTCCACCATCATCATCGAAAAGTTCTCTGTTGAACTTGAATACGTCAGTGAGCGAGATGGCTTCGTTTAAACGCTTTGCATTCATATCTCTGCGTTTATGATAATATAAGCGTTTTTCAAATTCCTACAGCAACGTATTACGTAAAGATGTGTGAAATCGTAATCATATGTTTAACACACTGGGAAATCCAAATATGTTCTGTGATCTCTGAAATCCAAACCCCCTTTCCTATATAAAGGTTACATATTATGCCATATATACTCTATATACTAAAAGACATATGAAGTCTACTATCATAAACCCAGTATCAAAAAGCTGATCACCCTTGACCCCTGAATTTTTTTCTTTCCCTTAGGATTTAAGAAAAAACCCTCATGGAGGACAATTTATCCCCCTAAGATTTAAAAAAACCCTCATGGAGGACAATTTATCCCCCTAAGATTTAAAAAAACCCTCATGGAGGACAATTTATCCCCCTAAGATTTAAAAGAAACCCTCATGGAGGACAATTTATCCCCCAAGATTTAAAAGAAACCCTCATGGAGGACAATTTATCCCCCTAAGATTTAAAAAAAACCCTCATGGAGGACAATTTATCCCCCTAAGATTTAAAAAAACCCTCATGGAGGACAATTTATCCCCCTAAGATTTAAAAAAAAACCTCATGGAGGACAATTTATCCCCCCAAGATTTAAAAGAAACCCTCATGGAGGACAATTTATCCCCCTAAGATTTAAAAAAACCCTCATGGAGGACAATTTATCCCCCTAAGATTTAAAAAAAACCCTCATGGAGGACAATTTTCCCCCCTAAGATTTAAAAAAACCCTCATGGAGGACAATTTTCCCCCCTAAGATTTAAAAAAACCCTTATGCGCGACTTACCTAGACTTAAAATGGCCTTCGACGCATCGTTTCTCATTTCTGGACTATACATCACGACCGAAGGAAACATCTTTGTTGTCCACTTGAGAATGAGAACTGAACATGTTCTCAGTTCTCGTCTTGAGGAACAGATATAAGAGACACGTCTTTCAGGAGCTGATATGTGTACGAATGTTGATGACATACAATTTGAATGATAAATAGCCTGAGAATGAATTGTGTATTTCTGAAATGGATTTAGACTTGTGGGAAACCACCTGTGTGTGTGTGTGTGTGTGTGTGTGTGTGTGTGTGTATATATATATATATATATATATATATATATATATATATATATATATATATATATATATATAACCCCAAGAGCGATCTGACTGGAATATGAGAGTAGATATTAGCAAGATACACGTAGGAATGTAGGAATTTGATAACCACTTAGTTTCACCCGCGTCTCACACACACACACACACACACACACACACACACACACACACACAATCTCCGATGAGGTAAGAAGAGAGATGATGGCAGTATCTCCTGGCACGAAGGATTACATACTCTTGCCTCTGTCTCACTCGAATCCTTCGTCTTGTTTTATATAAACCTTCTGTTAACAGCTGTGTTAGCCCAAACCTCGTCGAAGAATGGTAGATAATATTGATATGATGGTGTATTTAACGAGGTATATATATATATATATATATATATATATATATATATATATATATATATATATATATACTGAGGGTTTCTGAGGGGGGTAGTCAGGACGTGCGAGGCAGGGTTCGAGACGC
This sequence comes from Panulirus ornatus, assembly GCF_036320965.1. Classification (NCBI taxonomy): domain Eukaryota; kingdom Metazoa; phylum Arthropoda; class Malacostraca; order Decapoda; family Palinuridae; genus Panulirus; species Panulirus ornatus. The sequence continues at coordinate 27,361,268 of NC_092238.1, read as the reverse complement.
GGGCGCTCCCTCGTCTTTCTCGGAGGCGCAAGATGTTAACGATGGTTGACTGCGATACCTCAAACAACCTCCCTTGGTCTGAACCATCCCACCCCCTCCCTCTGCTATCTCACATCTCACCCGCGTCTCGCAGAGAGAGAGAGAGAGAGAGAGAGAGAGAGAGAGAGAGAGAGAGAGAGAGAGAGAGAGAGAGAGATGAGGCTTTTCTCTCCCTAACACACACACACACACACACATACACACACACCGCCAGAGAGAACATGTTCCTCGATTCCTTGGCCAGAGAGAGAGAAGAGAGAAGAGAAAATAAAAAATCGTCGTTGGCGAGATGAGATAGAGCAATAAAGTATAGGTTAATGGCGGGTGATGGGCCCGGCGGCCGCGTCTTCTGTCAAGGCAGCGCTCGCCGCCCGGACCACACACGTTGAGGCGGCGTCCCGATCCCCGGCCGCGGCTGTGACTACGGCTTCGAGGAGGAGGAGGAACAGCAGCCCTCCAACCCCCTACCCTCATCTCCAGCCTCCTACCCTCCTTACCCATCTCTCTAGTGCTTCGCCCTGCCTCTATATCATCCCTATATTAAAGCATTCATTCCTTACGAATTATCATATGCTATGTTGCTTTTGAGGGTTACTTAATATCACAGATCCACCATACGTGTTTATTCCTTATCAGTGAGATAAGTAATAGCAAGACTTTCGGGGAAAATATTCTTGAGCGATTGCAAAAGCGATGAATTATTTTGGGTAATTTCTTAGGGGAATTATTTATGGTCAGTTAGCCACTGCTTTTCATTCCCTTCTTCATTCACTTTGACGCAATTCATTAATTTATCAATTCTTTATTTTCATTGCAATCTAAGTATTAGCTTTCTTTATTTGCTAGTTCTATTTATCTTTTATTCTCATGCCTCCTTATCCTCTTTGATAAATGGCTCTTCTGCAGACGTCCTCTCTCTCTCTCTCTCTCTCTCTCTCTCTCTCTCTCTCTCTCTCTCTCTCTCTCTCTCTCTCTCTCATTTCCCCACAATGAAAACATTTATGCTAATTCCGTTACATAATATTCATATTCTCTTTGTTCTCTTCTCCTGTTGATGATGTTATCTTCTTTATCACCGTTTCATTTCCATTAAGCATTCGCAGAGAATATCAATTACATCTCCCTTTCGTATTTCTCTGTGGATAATTTCCATCTACTTATCTCTCCTAATCATGACGTATTATCTCTTGTAAAATGTCTTCAAACTGAAACATTCACATATTATCCGTAAAATTCGGTGTACACGCATCCGTCAACGAGATAACGAAATCCCTCCTCACTTATCGCTCCGTAATCTATTCTCCATCGTTATTTATCGTAGGGATAAAGAAGGAAATAAAGACTCAATAAATAGGGAGATAAACGCAAGCAGAACGAGACAAGACGAAGCGAGTATGTGTACATAATAATGACGAGGTGTTCGCCGCTGTAATAAACACCGTGTTTTCTTCCGCCACACTTATGAGTGACTCATGAAACTGTATACCCGTGATCCAGCGAAATGAGGACGTTACTTAAGATAACAGATAGATAGATATTTAGAGAATAGAATGAGAGGTGCTCCGGAGGGGTGTTTTGGTGGGGGTTCGGGGTGAGGGTGAGGGAGGGAGGCGCGTAGTTCGCCCGTCGGCCGCTAGAGGTCCCCAATTACCAGACGCCACCATCCTGCGCCGCTCACAGGTGAGGCGCGGCCAGGTGCGATATCCCTTATTTACGCCGTGTGGAGCTTCACCTGTTGCTCGGATTCCCCATCTCGTGCGGCGGGGACGTACGCTGGGGTCGTCTCTCGCGAGCGCTGGCGGCAGAGACGCGGGCAGCGACGCAGAGGCGTCGTAGCGGAGGGAAAAGTAATACGGACAGGAGAGGAAGAAGTGGAAGATGGCGGTGTGTGTGGATCTCATCATCATCGCTCAGGCGCGAACGACGAAAATATAAATATATATGTTTTTTTTTTCGGGTCCTTAAAACTCGACCGCAAAATGAAAACTTAAAACTTAAAACTGAATCTTATGGACGTAATGAAAAAAAAATTAAATTATATCCGTACGATTTTTAATTCCAGGATTATTTCAATTATATAATTCACGAAATGAAAAACTCGAATTATCACTTGTCAAAATATGGGATGGAAATATTCCTATATAAAAAAAATATTACTTCAGACCACCCACAATGTTATATACATATGGTATTCACACTGAATATTCTCCTCCATAATATTCCTCCTAGGAGAATATTCAGAGAGAAAACCCTCGCGCAATCAAATAATTCGAAGAATATCGAATTAAACCCCAGTATTCATGAATCACACAGACGAATATCCAGATATTCAAAGTCTGCGGCTGGGAGAAAATAAGACTTGACAAATATCTGTGAAATAATAGCTTATTGGCAATTGTGAGACGGTAATTAAAACACTAGTGGGGGGGGGGGGGAGTCATTAACAGTGATGAAATGCGTTGGTGGGTTCTGTTAACTCAGTTTTATACGTTTTTTTCCCCCCCCCTCCTGGCTTCTGTTTTCACACTTCTGTTGTTTTTCTGTTGTTCAAAATTCTTTTTCCTTTGCTCATGTTTTTCACATTTCCTGTGTATTTTTTCCTTGATGCTTTGTATGTGTGTTTTCTAATTGTTTCGTACTTCATCATATTTACCTGCTTTGGTTTCATGGTCATTATCATAATCATAGCTTTTATCATTTCTTCTTTTCCTCTATGATTATTACTGTTTTTACTATTACTACTACTACAATTATTATTATCATTAATATTATTACTATTATTATTATTATCATTATCATTATTATTATTATCATTATCATTATCATTATTATCATTATTATTATTATTATTATTGCTTTTATTATTACTATCAATACTGTCATTTAAATTATCATCATTATCAGTATCATCATTGTTATTCTTATCACTAATGATATCATAACATTTTCATTATCAGCAATTATTATTATCACATAATTATCATTATCATCATTATCATTATCATGACCATTAACATCGTTAGCATTAGTAATGCCACTATCATTATTATAATCATCATCGCTATTATCAGAAATATCATTATTATCATTATCATTATTATCATTATTATTATCATTATTATTGTTATCATTAGTAATACCATTATTATCATTATTATTATTATTATCATAACAATTATTATTATTATTATTATTATTATCATTATTATTATTATTAATATTATTATTATTATCGTTATTATTAGTGATACCATTATTATCATTTTTATTATTATTATTATTATTATCATTATTATTATTATTATTATCATCATTATTATCATTATCGTTATCATTAGTAATGCCATCATTATCATTATAATCATTATCATTATTATTAATATCATTATTATTATTATTATCATTATCATAATTACCATTATTAGTATCATTATCATTATCATCATCATCATCAATAGTGAATCCATTACAAATACACAAGACACAAAGAGATCAATCTTCGCCAAACGTATCATTTGTGAATATACACATAAGACAATATCGTTTCATTTTCTTTTACGATCTCGTAAATCGTGTGATGAGAAGATGGATGATTTACACATACATCATGGAGTGAAAATATTCAATTCATGGATCTTTAGTTCATGCATCTGGTGGCTATATTAGCCATGCATTTATTGCAGGAGCCTTATCAGCCTTATCAACCCAGTGCTGATAACATGTGGGAGACATATTATGAGACTCATTAGACAGAATTCTATATTTCCCCCCTCCATTCCTCTCTCTCATCATTTATCACTTCATCATCAGCCCCCTCTCTTATCAGTTATCACTCTATCATCCAGCATTCAACTAAATCCATAAAGGAGACGGATCCTTCAGGGATGGCAAAATATCAGTAGAAGAGTAAATCGATAATATTTTATCCAACAATTCTTAAAAAAAAAGGATAAGATTGTTGTCTTCTGGACAGTCCATAATTGGTACAATAGAGGCATGGGTCAGGGATGTCCCCCGCCACTCAAGTGTTCATCATCCCTGCAATATCATTAAAGACATTTAATTGAAACAGTTCATTTACTTTTTCTTTTTTTTAGCAAACGAAAGACTGGCTGTTCACCTGACGTTGTATTATTTCCACAGCGACCACAAGAATCAGCGGACATACTTTGTTTTTTGTTTTTCCGGGATTTTCTTTTTATTAGTGAAATATATTCACATTTTGTGGTAGAATTGTAAGATCAGGGGTGATATCAAGGGTAAACAACTATTGGCGTATTTCTTTGCGAGTGTTAGATAGCAGGACAATATTCTACCTATATGCTCTGAAAGGAAAAAATCTTTACATATATATATATATATATATATATATATATATATATATATATATATATATATATATTTTTTTTTTTTTTTTTTTTTTTTTTTTTTATACTTTGTCGCTGTCTCCCGCGTTTGCGAGGTAGCGCAAATATATATATTTCATTCTATTCGCCATTTCCCGCATTAGCGAGGAAGCGTTAAGAACAGAGGACTGGGCCTTTGAGGGAATATCCTCACCTGGCCCCCTTCTCTCTTCCTTCTTTACACACACACACACATATATATATATATATATATATATATATATATATATATATATATATATATATATATATATATATATAAGTTCAGTATTTATCACAGAAAATACCACTTTAAAACACAGATTTATATTCAATCCTTTTCATCGGTAAGTGATGCATCAAAATTGGCTAAATTGTCACCAATATTCTCTGTCTAACGAGGAGGTTTCCAACGTCGAAGAATATCTGAACAAGATCAATGTTCCCTGATTTCTGCAAAGAAGATTTCCATTTATCCCACTGCTATTTTTTTTTTTGCAGATCTGTAAGTCCTTACAAGGGAAAAGAATACCGAAAAAGAATATAATGGAAAGAAATCAGGGAATAAAGAACGGTAAATGTATGATGAATTGAAATAAACATTAAACAAACAAGGAATTAACAAGGACAATGTGAAAAAAAATGGTAACAAAGACACCAACACACACACAGACAAGAAAAAAATGTGAAAGAAAAATACGAACATTAAACAAACAAGGAATTAACAAGGACAACGTGAAAAAAATTATAACAAAGACACCAACACAGACAGACAGACAGACAAGAAGAAAAAAATGTGAAAGGAAAATACGAAAAAAAGGAAAAACACTCTTGGGTGAGGAAATAATCAGACAAGAAAAAAATTGATACAATAAAATCTTGGAAAAGACTCACAAGTCAGATAAAATAATAGAGGAAAAAAAAGTATATAATCTCGACACGAAAGACAATCACTGGGGAGATGGGAAGGAAAGAGCAACACTGATATTCTATATTTTTCCCTTCCTTTCTTTTATTTTTTTTCTTTTCTTCCCCTTTTGGATATCCTTCGTCCAGACCACCATTACACCTCACAGCTTTCCAGTCTCTATTGCTCACAGACCACCAGGGGTCTGGTCTTCTGTTGGTGTTGCTCTCAAAGACCTTCTTGAAGACCCACGGATACGATCTTGAACAACGGCCCCCACAGAGGAGCCTCCCATCGCACGAACCTTATATATATATATATATATATATATATATATATATATATATATATATAGGGGAGAAAGAATACTACCCACGTATTCCCTGCGTGTCGTAGAAGGCGACTAAAAGGGAAGAGAGCGGGGGCGCTGGAAATCCTCCCCTCTCGTTTTTTTCTTTAATTTTCCAAAAGAAGGAACAGAGAGGGGGGGCCAGGTGAGGATATTCCCTCAAAGGCCCAGTCCTCTATTCTTAACGCTACCTCGCTATCGCGGTAAATAGCGAATAGTATGAAAGAAAAAGAAATACATATACATATATATATATATATATATATATATATATATATATATATATATATATATATATATATATATTCCACTATTGTTTTCTACGCGAGTTTATTTATGATTAAGTTATCATTTCCTGTCAGTTGCTTATTAGTAAACGAACACACGCCCTCGCCAATAAAGGCTTTCCCTACAATTCTGTATAGAATTACGACGTCTATCTTTTCTCTTTTAAAACAAAACGTTTAACAATATTCCTTTAAGGAAGACTAATACTCCCCATCAATAACTCCGTGGTATACTTTCCCTCGTCCTCTGAGATTCTTGCTTTAAGAAACAAGAAAATTAGAAATCTATGGACCCGGAAATATCTTTAGCACTTATCTTTAATAATCATTTGAATACTTCAACGCACACTTAATCTGGAGATGTATTTATACATTTGAGGTCTTGATTGTCTAAGTCCTCACAGCTGCCTAACTCAGGACATGTGTGCCTGCGTAATTTCCTCTTATATAAAATGATTCTTAATGAACACGAAAAATTATATTCTATGAAATTTTAGAGCAATGAATGTACATGAAAGAGTTCCTAGATTTGGATGGTTTGGAAGGTAATACAATATATAATAAAAGAATCTGATTACTTTCGTCTCCTTTATGGAGTTGTCTGTGTTATAGGTGCGCAAAATAGAATTTTTAGTGATCAATGTAATTATACAATATCATTCATAAGTGCATAACATATTTCAAAGCAGTTCTTTACATTACATTTCACGGAAATCGTTATACGGTTACACTTCGAGTGAAAAGTCACCACCTTCGACGAAACTGTATGATCATCGATGGACAGAAAGAAGTACAGTTTTTGCCGACGAAGTTACTTCCAGCAAGGGAATCCACCGGACCCTACTCCTGGGCGGAGTGCAACCTTCATGCTCGCAGGAACCCCTTAATTACAGAGGGTTCTGAGAATGGATGATGATAGTACTATCAACAATAATGAAAATAATAATAATAATAATAATAATAATAATAATAATAATAATAATAATAATAACAATAATAATAATAATAATAATAATAATAATAATGATAATAATAATAATAATAATAATAATAAAAATAATAATTACATCAATAAATACACAGACACAGACACACACAGATATATATATATATATATATATATATATATATATATATATATATATATATATATATATATATATATATATATATATATATATATATATTCCAGTAAATACAAGATTGAAGGACAGATTGACTTACTGCCGATCAATATGATAAACATTTACAATATCAGGTCTTTATTCAGCTGCAATTTAGCGGCAGGAAGGAAGAATTTTGGGCAGGAGGGCAGCTGGAACCTCCTCACCCGTTTGAACGAGTACAAAAAGAAGACCCCCTCTCTTTTTTTTTTTTTCCCCCTCCGACCAGGTCCCCGTCAGGAATCTAAGGAGTAAGGTCCCCTAAGGGGAGATCACGTCATTCTGGGAGAGGGGTCATCCCTGAGTGAGAGCCTGAGGAAGGAAAAGCGAAATGATCAGCAACAGACGGGAAGACGTTCTTCGAAAACGTTCGTCAGGAAAAGTGATTGGGAACCTCCTGAAGGAGAAGAAGAAGAAGAAGAAGGAAGAAGAAGAAGAAGAAGAAGAAGAAGAAGACGACGACTTTGTCGAAGTTAGGACAAGAATTACGTCCCAACTCCTGCTTTCAGAACTCCTCGCCAGAACTATCCCACATCTCGCCAGATAATGTACTTGAAAATCTCTGGTGTTTTGGTAAAAGCTTTGAATAAGAACAGATGTGTTGCAGCTTTGATAGCTTCTTGGATGAGATGGTTTCAAGTGTTATCTTCTAGATAATTGAAGTGGGAGAAAAATGATTATGTGTTGAATTTCATTCACTACATCAGTTTGTGTGTGTGTGTGTATGTGTGTGTGTACCCACATGTAGAGTGTGGGTTTTAGTATCTACTGATCTATTGATATCCGTGGCACTCACATCTGCCGACCTGGCGTGAGTGTATTGCCAGTGGGCGGGTGGGTCGTCACTCAGCCTGGTGCTGTCATGGTGTATCTCGCGCAATGATCACACTTGAGGGAGTATGACCATCTCGAAGGATTGCGTCTCTTTGTGTGTCTGAGGCGACGGATTCCCGTGTGTTTCCCGGGTGACGATTTCCGCGGTGATGGATCTTCGTGTGTGTGTGTGTGTGTGTGTGTGTGTGTGTGTGTCTACATCATCGCCAGGTTAGTTGATTATAGAAAATGTGAAGAGAGGGATTAAGATAAAAAAAAAGAAGGGTGAAAAAGAGAACTGATTGGTTTAGGAAGAAGGTAGAAGACAGGAGAGAGATAGATAGTGAGAAAAATAGAAAGCTCAACACACTGATAAAGAGAGAGACAAAGAAAGAAGATATTTGGACAGAAAAACAAGGAAAAACATGAGAACAGAAGAAGACAAAAAGAAATTGCCACTCCAGCTTCTCATCACACACAACACTCACACACACACAAACACACACACACACACACACACACACACACACACACACACACACCTCTTTTAATCTAATTTCCACGTTTCAAAGGACACTTGGAAATGGCGGATTCCACCCATCCTCTGCAGTCCTCACGCAACAGACCTGATTACATACACATGATACGAATCTCTTCAAGAGGAATTATGGTATAATCCGAAATGGTGTTTGATCCACGAATGATATTATGTGGCAGAAATACATATGTTGAGTGATTACAGTGTGTGTGTGTGTGTGTGTGTGTGTGTGTGTGTGTGGAGAGAGAGAGAGAGAGAGAGAGAGAGAGAGAGAGAGAGAGAGAGAGAGAGAGAGAGAGAGAGAGAGAGAGAGAGAGAGAGAGAGAATGACTCTACCCATTTTTTTGTGACGATTTGTAATGTGACAAAGTACATTAGATCTTTTTTTTTTTTCACTGAACGTTTTGTGACGGGGGGGGGGGGGGTCGCGTCGTGTGGGGAGGTGACTGATGTGTTAATTAGTCTTCATTTGTCGTTTATGCCTTCCGGTGAGGCCCTTAATGAGCATGTGTTGGGGGGGGGGGGGGGGTGTGTGTGCCGTGGGGGGGGAAGCGACCCCCCCCCTCTCCCCCCGCCTGTGGTAACTAGATGTAATTCGTTATTCTTAACGAGCGTGCATCAAGCGCTGGTCCATTGTTTTTTTTTCAAAAGTGTTGTTATAAAGTTAGGAGGAACGCGTCGTTTGAGTTATGTTCGGCCGAGTGTGTTGTTAAATGTGTGATGGAGAGATCGTGTGTCTGTTGACTGAAAGCAAGCAGAACACGTGTGTGTGTGTGTGTGTGTGTGTGTGTGGCAACAATCGAACAAAACCAAAGAACTGCAACTAAGGCCCAAGGGGGCCGAAACTCGACAGCCACTGTGGAGGAGGTCCAGCTCGTCGCGCACCCGCCGTCACCCACACCTCCCGATACCCCACAATAAAAGCAGTTCTGTGTCTTGCTTCTGGATGATCCATCCAACATTTCGATCACTGGTCTTCTGTCTCGTGTCGTAGCAATCCTCATTATCATACCACTCATTTCTCGACACAGTAGTGCTATCTTATCACTCCTCTTTTTCTATTTCCTGATCTTTGACGTTTAACCATGTATCTTTTTTTTCCCCATTGGGTCTTCGTGCCATGTTGCGAATATTTCGGTATTCGTTCTGTGACTTAGTACACTCGAACTGCTCTCTCTGTGTTGTCCCGCTTTATGTTCATCATTTGTAAGTTGAATGGAAGTTGTTTTCTTCCTAGTGTCTCCTTTTTTTTTTTATTCATCTCTACTGTCAACTCGCTCAAACGCTCAATTTGTTATGATCAAAGTATCTGACAATACAAGATCTAGAGAGAGAGAGAGAGAGAGAGAGAGAGAGAGAGAGAGAGAGAGAGAGAGAGAGAGAGAGAATGTGAAATGCCAACAGACACGTGTAATGTGAAACAACAATGAACAGAGGAGACGTGTTGCGACGTTAACCAGGAGACACAGAGAGGTGTACCAGGAGACTCAAAGGTACCAGGAGACACAGATGTACCAGGAGACGAGAGAGAGAGAGAGAGAGAGAGAGAGAGAGAGAGAGAGAGAGAGAGAGAGAGAGAGAGAGAGAGAGAGAGAGAGAGAGAGAGAGTTACCAGGGACACACGGAGGTACCAGGACAACAAAGAGAGATGATACGAGGCATGAGGAACCAAGAGATCATCTCCGGGGCGCCTCCCCTCCTCCTCACCCCACAGGGGAGGGAAGTATGAGGTAAGAAGAAGATATAACACTCACAGGCTCATCCCACTGATTACTTTGTCAGTCTGATCAGAACTTCATCAACGTCTCGGCTCCCCATTGGCCGGGTCGCTCTTGGCCCCGCCTGCCTATTGGCCGAGCGGGTAGGGTTAGCGGGCACCCCTCATCCCTGACATACCTATCCAAACTGTTTGTTGATAATAAATAACAGAGTGCAGAAGGTAGAATCTCAATAGGACAGGACTAGAGGTGCCACTTCGGGATATAGTGATCGGCTTCACCGAGCAGAAGAAGAAAAAATAAGGCTCCTTCTTGAAGGAGGTTTAAGTGTTGAGAGAAATGTTGACAAGGTTAAGCACTGGTACACTGCATTTCATGAGGACGTGTTCTTCCCCCAGGTAACTGGGGGTTGAGTAAAGAGAAAGAGATCAGCAAATCACCTCTGGTCACTCAGTGAACCCTGATGCGAGCCTTCCATAGGCCAGTTCTGGAACCTCTTTCAACCACAGCTTAATTGGCCAAAACGATGTAGGTAAACCACCCTTCCTTTCCCCCCCCCTCACCTCCAGCCCCCCACCTGGTGTACACCCTCAGTACTCTTCCCTCCCTACCCTTTGCCCCCCCCCCCCTAAAAAAAAAAAAGAGTAAACCTCGCTTCGTTATAACCCTATCCTCACACCGGGGGAGCGTGTATACCTTCCACCCCTCCATCCCAGAACAATCTCCTCCAACGCGAAAGTAAAATCCTCGCCAAGATGGCCATAGAGGATTAATCCGGTTCCCGACTTTCAACTCTTCAACGTATTTCCAACCAGGGGAGGGAGGGAGGGAGGGAGGGTGAGGAGGAGGTGGGGATGACGGATCTGATGGGTCTCCCCGGCCATGGTGGGGATGAACTGCCTCCCTCCACACCACACCCCCTCAGCAACACCTGCTCCTTGTTCCTTATGAGAACAGCTAATGAGGCGTTACCATGGTCAGAGGAGGAGGAGGAGGGACGTGGAAGATGGGAGAAGGGTGTAGGTGCAGGGGTGTCGAGTTGCTGGGGGTGTAGGGAGCGTGGGGAGAGTGTATGCGCTCGGAGGGTGTGGAGTTGCTGGGGTATAGAGGAGGAGGGTGTGTGTTCGTAAGGTGTGGAGCTGCTGGGGGGTGTGGGGTGTGAAGTTACTAACGAGAGAAGTGAACTAAATGGGGTGTGTGTGGGGGGGGGGGGGTGTTGACGTTACGATGGGGGGAGAAACGAACCCACTGGGGTGCAGGTAACCCGCGGTGAGGTTACTGAGGAGTGTGGGACGTGGGTACCTTGCGTGTCAGCCTGCAGTTATAACCCCGATGTTTAATTACCCTGATAAGTTGTGTAATCGCTGGGGGAGCGTGGAGGATAGCATGTGGCATGGATTTACCCAAGGTGTGCTGCTATCTTAAGAGCACTTACTGAACCATGAGGAGGAGGTTACAATTACGCTCCACCTTTAAATCTATACGAATCTTCTGGTTATCCGTTTCTCTCTCTCTCTCTCTCTCTCTCTCTCTCTCTCTCTCTCTCTCTCTCTCTCTCTCTCTCTCTCTCTCTCTTTTGTCTTTTTTCCTTTTTTTTCGACGCTTCATCATAGGGTCTGAGCGATTAGTCCTCGATAACGAATTGGCGTGTAGGAGGAGAGTCCTCGTCTCCCGTCGGTAACCGGAGCCCTGGACGTAGAAGCAGGAAGATGCCACGACGTAGTGGTGTTGCTGATGTGGTGTTAAGGTGTCTTTACTGGGATGGGGTTGCACAGGGGGTTGGGTTGGGGGTGGGGGGCATTGTGTAACTCACGGAAACTGATAAACTGGCTTGTTCTGTGTGGTTTCAGAGGCGTGGCTGTGGATACTAGTTGAAGGTAATGGGGAAATTGGTCGCTCTGGGAGTGCAGTTACGTGGGATCTAATGGAAGGTTGTGAAGTTATCTGTGTAGTTATTAGGGTGGGTGGTTACGGAAAAGGGGGGGGGAGGGGAGATGGTTATTAGGGTATATAGTTATCGAGGCGTGTAGTTATTAGGGGATGTAGTTACTAGGGGAGGTAGTTACTAGGGTAGGTAGTTACTAGGGTAGTTGGGACATGCAGTAACCAAATGCGTCGCTACGTCATTATCTAACGATCGTTTGGTAGTTGCTGAAATCTTAATGATTAATATATATATATATATATATATATATATATATATATATATATTCAGTGACGTATTCAGTGATATGTAGAAATTAATGTCCATCCTCTCGTATACTTTCTCTACTATACACCCTTGACCTTCACCATAGGTTCGTTAGAGGCAGTGGGCTTATGTTGCCCAATTTACATTTCAGGTCTGGACCAGTGTATAGCGCCACTGTCTGCGAGGCTGAGCCGCTCCCCCAGGTGTTAACAATGTCTCGGGAAGGCAGAGTAATAAAGGAGCATCTACTTTTCCCCGAAACGCAAAGATGCATCACAGGAACTTCTCACACTCACTAAAACGATAAAAACTCGTATACTCCCTCCTCTCCTCCCGCTCCACGATTATAGACGTGAGTATCTCACGATTATAGACGTGAGTATTCCATCTCTGACACTCGCTAGAAGCTTGAAAGACTCGTCGGAACAGCTTTAGAACCTCTGGCCTTCTTTATCTTCAACCAGCGGAACCTACGGAACCTATGGAAACAAAACATAATCTTCACACTTCTCTTTGCTTCACCACAACACAGAACTGGGATAAACGTACGATGTGTTGATGGTTTTATGCATGTACTAAAAGCACTTGCATGGTTCGGTTTAGTGGTGTAACCGACTATACGAGCGTGGCGGGAAAAGTGGTTTAGAGATGCTGGGTAGTACGATGGGTCGATGGGTTGTCTCAATGACGTGTGATCGAAGCCATTTTACCGACGAAAATTTTACAGGCTGTTGCTTCCTCTAGTTTCTGTGTTGAGAACAGTTACACGAGGACTGACCCTTATGATAGATACCTCCTTCTTCTTCCCTTGAACAGCGAAGCGGCGGAACTCTCCTCATTAAAGTTCCCCACCTTCCTATAACCGCTCAACATTTAACGAGTCAGGTTCACAAAACACAAGTGGAACTCTGATCACTTTCATTCTTCTTCTTACCCTATCTTCCTTTCACCCAAGGTGATCATGACTGGGGCACATTTTACCCGTACCATGTGAGTCACTATACAAAAAAAAAAAAAGGATTAAGATGGACAGCTGTGTTGGTTGTGAACCGGCTGTTGGCGGAGGGATTCGAACCCCCCCTCCCCGTTTGCTGATTCACCGCCAGCTATACTGACCACTATGCCATTTAACTCTCTCTAATCTAATGGTGGGTTATCGAGGGCCACTAATGATATCATAAATCAGGATATGCTTTGTTTTGGCTGGCATTATAAATGATAATACTCGCTCTCTGTATAAGGTCTGCTTATTGCCCCTGGCATCCTCAGTGGGTGACCTTTATCGACTGTTCCAAGAGATTTATATACGATTCGAATGCTTAAAGGGGAACATAGAATCAACTGCAGTAACCACTTCCTTAATTATCAAGAAGGGGTTCAGTGTCTGTGAGCAGAAGACATGCAATGGGCTATCAAATATGATACACAAAAAAAAAGCAGTTCTCCAATATTGATTTTACAGAAGGCGAATACTTCGTTGAAGGTAAGAAAGTAATGAAATTATTGGAAGAGCGAGAGAGAGAGAGAGAAAAAAAAAAAAGAAATGAGACGATCCATCCACATGTGGTATCGGCTCTTCAAAACATGCAATCACTTCTGAGAAGGGGAGCAAGGATTGCAATCAGCCGAGAGAACACTTAAGCAAGCAGTCACTCCTCAGTGATGTAGTGGACACTGGTGTGTAATCCAGACACGCTGGGGGCAGCCCTGCTATCAGTTAAACTGAAGGTGTGGTCTTTGATGAAGTTATGGGAGAGGGGGAGGGGGGGGGGAAGGGTTCTTCGCCTCTCTCTCTCTCTCTCTCTCTCTCTCTCTCTCTCTCTCTCTCTGCGTCTACCTGTCTCAATATCTCTCTTCTTTTACTTATTCTCTCTCTCTCTCTCTCTCTCTCTCTCTCTCTCTCTCTCTCTCTCTTGTTTGTAAGCATTTAATTTTCTCTCTCTCTCTCTCTCTCTCTCTCTCTCTCTCTCTCTCTCTCTCTCTCTCTCTCTCTCTCTGCGTCTACCTGTCTCAATATCTCTCTTCTTTTCCTTATTCTCTCTCTCTCTCTCTCTCTCTCTCTCTCTCTCTCTCTCTCTCTCTCTCTCTCTCTCTCTCTCTCACTCTCTTGTGGTTGTAAGCATTTAATTCTCTCTCTCTCTCTCACTCTCTTGTGGTTGTAAGCATTTAATTCTCTCTCTCTCTCTCTCTCACTCTCTTGTGGTTGTAAGCATTTAATTCTCTCTCTCTCTCTCTCTCTCTCTCTCTCTCTCTCTCTCTCTCTCTCTCTCTCTATCTATCTATCTCTCAGATCCCCCAAACCTGTTCTTTTTCCTTTCACCACGTAACTCCGAGCCTGGCATCAAGCGGTGCCGTAGGCCAAACACTTCGGCGCTAGAGCGAGATCGGAGGTTGAGATTAACCATATACAGATGTGAAAGTCATATCAAATCCCGTTCCAGGGAACTTCACTTGTTATGCATAGTTGAATAACTACTCAATAGATGGCGGTGGGAAGTCCGAGAGAAAAATTTTGAACACACCCGTTACGAGCAGTTTTTTTTCACTCTCTGTTTGACATAAAGCCAAGAACTGTATCATTAAGCATTCTAGTCCTCATCATACATGTAGAGAATTTTGTACTATCGTAGTCTATAATATATATATATATATATATATATATATATATATATATATATATATATATATATATATGTTCCTGGCGCTCCCTCGCTAAGTCGGAAATGGAGAACATATAAAATAAGAAGATATGTACGTTTGTTACGATAAAAAAGAGAAAACGTAAATGATATTACAGTTGTGATAATCAAAGATAAATGTGGATGAAGAGGAAAATAACAATATATCAATATTCGACATTTAGATACGTGGGAATTCATAAGCCAACACAGAAATGATTTCAATGATCCATAGATTAATGATACAAAGATTAATGATCCACAGATTAATGATCAGCAGATTAAATGATACAGACACAGATTAATGATCCACCAATTCAGCTTCAAAGAATGACACTGCATGACAGTGACGGTGGAGACAAGAAGAATGCATGACCCAGACAGGTCACATCATGACAGTGTCCTCCGATTCTGTCTAGCCTCCCTCGTTCGCACCAAACTGTTTGAAGTCCACCATAATGGAGCAGGGAGGGGAGGTGAGTAAGTCATAATGGAGCAGGTTGGGGAGCTGGGTAAGTCATAATGGAGCAGGTTGGGAAGCTAAGTCATAATGGAGCAGGTAAGGGGAGCTGAGACATAATGGAGCAGGTAAGGGGAGCTGAGTTATAATGGAGCAGGTAAGGGGAGCTCAGTCATAATGGAGCAGGTAAGGGGAGCTAAGTAAGCCATAATGGAGCAGTTCGTGGAGCTGGGGATGTGCACCATAATGGAGCAGGTAGAGGAGGAAGCTCTGGAGGCACGTCTGTGTGAGCAAGACCACGCGATAAGGAAGTGGTTGAACTGTACATATGACAAGTAGTTGACTTCAATTTTACCTGCTGATCGCACACACACACACACACACACACACACACACACACACACACACACACACACACATACACATATTGAGAGAGAGAGAGAGAGAGAGAGAGAGAGAGAGAGAGAGAGAGAGAGAGAGAGAGAGAGAGAGAGAGAGAGAACGCTTCTTTTTTTATTTTTGTTATCGTTTTTGGGGCAGAAAAAAAAAACATAAATTACCTTCTCTAAGGCTTAGGGAAAGCGCAACACGATCGCTGGGGGGAGAAATCGAATTTCAACCCTCGCTCCCCCCGCCCTCAAGAGCCACTCTCCCCTCAAGAGCAACTCTGCTTGATAATTTCCACTCTGTGGAGGCGGTGGCTCTCCAAATTTGGAGGGACAGGCTGGCCGTGCCGGGGGGCGCCCGCAGGGGTCACTCTGTCAGCCCCACCAAATCGGGGCGAGGAAGAAAAGCCCACTGTGCTGGCTACCCTGCCTTTTGGGTCGGGGGTAAACAAATATTATCCGGACGATTTGGTAAACAGAGCGCGGTACTTGGTGGGTCGAATACGTCATTTGGTCTTCCGATTCCTGGGCTGATCTTCCCCTCACTCCCCTCTCTCTCTCTCTCTCTCTCTCTCTCTCTCTCTCTCTCTCTCTCTCTCTCTCTCTCTCACACACACACACACAGACATACACACACACACACACTTTCATTTATCTTGAGTAATTTTTCCATTTACTTTTGTACATTTCATCATTTTCTCTCTTCCGTTTTCCTCCTTATTCTTCATCGCCACCTTTCGTGATGTCGCCTCATCTCGTCCCATTGTCCATCGGTCGGTGAGCAATATGCCATCTGCCTGTGTTAATAGCATCCTTCACCCGCCTGTCCATTACTAGTGACTTCCTCTTTCTCTCATCTGCATTTCTATGCCATTATCTTGTCCCCCCCCCCCAAGTCTCTCTACCTGTCTCGCTTGTTTCCTTTCACTTTCATATCGACTTCCGAGTGCCACTTTCTTGTCTTTTCCCTGACTTCACTTTCATGTGTATCTCACGCTCGTTTCCCAGCTTCATGTTTACTTCATGTTCATATCCATGTTCACTTCCTTTTGCGTGTTTATCTCACGTTCATTTTCTCGCTTCACTTCCGTTCTCTGGCTTCACTTTCATGTTCATTACCCATCTTCACTTTCATATCTATTTCCTAGCTTCACTTTCATTACCTCCTGGCTCCACCTCCATGTTTACATCTAAGCCTCACCTGCCGTCATGTGCCCGCCTGTCGGCCGACATGCACACCGCCCGTCATCCATCAAAGTAAACATGACAGAGTTATTTCCACAGTCTTGTATCATGATCCCATATGGTCTCCTTCATCCAAGAGCCCACCAGCGGGGTCATCCATACGGTACGATCAACCTCCACTCACTCCTTATCATCCACCTCACATCAACCACGTCATCCAGACGTTTAAGTCCACCACACTCATCCAGCGGCAGGCCATATCCAGCAACATCCCTCGGATCTTGTCATCCTCCTCCTATTCCAATCACCGATCCATCATCTCATCAGCAACGTCCCTTACAGACCTAGTCCCCGTCTATCCATCACCATCCATTAGGATCACAAGACCCAGTTCCTCTCCCGCATCCTATCGAACCTAGCCACATACCGGCCCCTTTTTCCCTACCTCCTTCGCTTCGTTCTCAGACTCCCTTATGGCTTTTTACTGCCTCCGCCCTCTCCTCTTCCCTCCCTTTTGCTGCGCCTAATTCCTCCTCCTCTTCCTCCTCCCTCCCTCTCTCCCTAACTCTTTTGGACGTGGCCAGAACCCACCCCGCGGCGTCGTGACTCCCATGACAGTATCAGTCTTCGGCGTGACGTGGCGACGACGGGAAGATATTAATGCGATCATGCACAGGTCCGCGCCACACGTCGGCGGAGTCGTCACCCTCCTCCCGGCCCACAGCCTGTGAAGGCCACACCCCCTTCGGAGGGTTCACAAGGGCATAGGCAACGGATCTTCCACTGGGGGGGGGCGGGCGTCCTGCCGCCCACACCAGCGCAGGACTTTCAGCTCTGGTGAAGGGATGATCAAGCCGTTTGAAGTATGAAGATGAAGTGAAAGAATAATATATTGATGATCATTTCGTCTTTTTTCACTTATCTTTTTCTAAATGTCTAGATTTTCATTTTGAGAGCGAGGGAGAGAGAGCGAGTAATGGAGTCAACCCCCATGGTTAAACTCTTGCCCAGGGAGGGGGTCGTCTTTCCAGGAAAGAAGAAAATATTTTTGTATCTTGAGAGAGTTGCTGAGTTTCGGGGGGGTAGGGTAGTATCAACATGCTCTCTGGCCAAGCTGATAGCGAGGTGGCGTGCCTCAAGGTAAATATCTCATGATGTTATGATCAGTATCTTAATAACAGCCTCTTCACCTGATCCCGGAGGATGCACTGTTTATGTACACCACTGATGTCGGGTGGAAAGTAGGAGATGCCAGCCCCAACAGAGTAATACATTTTGCCCAGATAGAGCACGGTGATTATGTTGAGTTGTGGAAGCAAGATGCCAAGTTCTGTTACCAGTCTTGGAGGGTGAGTCAGGAAGAGGATGTGGTGTTCTTGGCAGGAAGATGAACTCGAAAGCTTTGCTGGGAGGACTGTTTTTTTTCTCTCTCATGGGTTTCGTCAGCAGGGTTGGAAGATAAGTCGATGGGCATGTCCGTAAGCCTAGGGCCACTTCAAGTTGCTTTGGTTGTACAACGGTACGGTAGTTACAAAAGTTGCTGGTGAGACCGTAGGGACATGGAAGTGGTTAAGTTTGAATGGCTTCTGGTTCGTTTCTTACTTGTGGCGGTGAAGATCGAGAGGTGACCCCAGGCGTTTGTGTGGCAGAGACACGTAACAGAAAACTGCTTCTACTCAATGAGGGAGGACATGTAGTGTCCCAAAGTCAACACTACCACAGCATCAACACTAAAGCTGTCAAATGTTTTTAGGGTTCCTGGTTGTGATATACTAGGCTCCAGGGATACCTGAGGACGATGGCAGATTTTCTTTTCCTGATATATACATATACATATACAATGGCTTGTTACTGGCTTTTTAGCATAGCTATGGTCTATGAAAACAAGGATATCTGAGATATAGTTCTATAATTCGAAAGACTTCCTTCTACGTGGCCGTACCAACGATCAAAAGGCACTCTAGTAGTCCCTAAATCTGCCTAAAAGATATATTATATCTTTTCATACAGCTACTACAAGTGCCGGTTTCATGTATACAGATGATGGAACAGGAGGGACGGCAACGATAAACCTAGGATGATAACATCTAAAAGAAGCATCATCTTGATTCCAAGACCCATATGGCCTATATAAACCACTCTCACCACTGGAAGCTGGAGATCGAACATGTGGAAGAATGCTGCGCCAGCAACGACGGTCCGCCCGACGTGGTGAGGAGGCGCTGGTGTGGCTGGCGTCAAATGCAGTGGTCGGACACAGCCAGTGTTGGAGGCACTGCCCTCGTAGCACTTGCTGTGAGGGAGCTGTGTGTGTGTGTGTGTGTGTGTGTGTGTGTGTGTGTGTGTGTGTGTGTGTGTGTGTGTGTGTGTAGTGACATGCAAGTGGCATGTGTCGCCGCCGCCGCCACCCCCCCTTGTGAGACTCGCCGGGTCACGAAGGTTAGCGGTGGCAAAGACGTGCGGAAAGCATCCCTCTTTAAAGATTTTTGTTCCGGGTCGGGTATACAGGGATTATCCTGGCAGGAGATGTGTGGTGGAAGTGTCACTGGGGCGGGGGAGGGAGGGGGGGAGGGATAGCGTCTCTACCACCGCAGGACGCGGTCAAACTCGACCGGTGAGAGTACTGCCGGATGCGTGTGTCAACAAAATACATCTACGCCTCGGGAATATGTGATGAGCAGAGAGGGAGGGGACGGGGACGACTGGTATGTGCACACGAGACTACTGTTGCAATACCGCACACCTCAGGACCCGCTGCTCGTTTGCTTGTAAGGCATTTGCTCGTACGGCTTCGTCTGGGGCCTCGTGTTGGTAGGAATAGCCAGTGATGATGAGTTTGTGATCGTCATCTTAACATTTCCTGCTTCTGATGAAATGGAAACTGACCCCTGCATTTCCTTCATTTTCTGTCTTCGAGACACGACGACCTTCACATTTCCTTCATTTGATAATACGAAGCCTCGTAATCTTCGTCGTTCTCAATCTCTTAGTTTTTTTTTTTCTTTCATCTGGGCGCCATGTAAGTGCCTCAGATTACTTCAGGATACCTTCCGACACAGTGTCCCGCAGTCTGCGTCATCAGATGGGGCATCTTACTTAAAGTCTCCACTGCAGATGTAGTACTTGCTATGCCGTGTGAACAACACGCCTCCAGAGATGAGGCTTGGACTGCTACCTACTTAGCGTTGAAATCACCAAGGCTACTGGATGCTATCGTAATGTTGTGCCTCTTGTCTGCTGAGCTCTCCTGGCGCATATGCTGAACCTACACACACACACACACACACATATGTATTTAATATAATATAATATATATATATATATATATATATATATATATATATATATATATATATATATATATATATATACATACATATATATATATATATATATATATATATATATATATATATATATATATATATATATATATATATATACACACACATACACGTGTGTGTGCGTGTGTGTGTGTGGCGGAAGAAACTCGTATATCTATATTTGCTCAAAACAGTCTATAAAGATGATTTATAGCAAGATAATTAATATCTCTAAGGGAAACATAAACATGTGATGTATCAGAAATGATATGAGAGTCTACATGATAAGTATCTCCCAAGGAAAGTATTATTCACGAGAGTACATTAACAACCTGATATATTACTCGGTAATAAGTATCTTTAAGTAAGATTAATACTACAATCGATTCAGGTGAGAAAAAGGTATAGAAGTTGTGGTGGACAGAGAGACAGAGCGATAAAAAAAAAAAAAAAAAGAAGATGGGGGAAAGAGAGTCAGCAAAGTGCTGGACGATGGCTGAGAATTATTAGCATTTACTGATGGTTGTGATGTTAGCGATACGGTTGTGATGTCCCGTGGGAACACAGCCAAGGAAAAGACGAACTCCCTCATGACGGCGCGCGGGTCTCACGACACCCCTTCCTATCCATCCCACCCTCAGGGGAGCAGGGGAGCCACTCCGCCTCGGAAAAGCAGTGTGGAGGACCCAAAACAAACAAGGGGCAACGCGCCACACCGCCTTACGTGCCGGATGCAAACCAGCGAGTAATAACGATACTTACGAAATATGTTTCCGGACACTTGGAGAATAGTGATTACCGTCACATTACCATATAAGTATAGCGGCCGGTAAAACCCTTCCCCTTCCCCCCTTCCCTCCCACCTCCCAACGACACATGATGGGAAATTATCGCCCTCGTCATACACCCAAAACACACCCCCCTCCCCTCAATCCCCCACCCACACACACGCGAAGATCAGGGTTCTCGAAGGGAAAAAGGGACGGGGGGGAAAATGGCTGAGGGACAAGACTTAAAAGCCCCCCCAAAAAAACCACCTGTGATGAAACGCATCAAAATGAGCGGTGTTTTTCTGGATCGCCTGGTGGCCAGCCATGATCACTCTGGACTGCCTTTTTGGAGGGGGGGGGGGGGGGCGGGCGGGGCGGGGGCGGGGGCGGGGCGGGCACGAAAAACCCTTGTGGAAATTAAGGATGTGCGGCAGGATATTCTTCCATTATGCCTTCAACTCTCTTAACTTTTACGAGTGGGGCCGGGTCGTGTATCCTGTATATTAAAATCCTCGACGAGTGATGCAGGAAAAGACGGGGTCGAGACATGGCTTCTCCACCCGCACACCTTCCTTCTCCTCCTCCCCCCCCCCCCCAGTGTGAACATAAACCCCCCAACTGGGGGAAAACCTCAAAACGTTCTTCATGTGAGCCTCATAAGTGTTCCTCATAAAGGGGTTTACATCTCTTTACGTCGTACTGGATCATTCTTTTCAGCTCCACCCATCAGGAAAGAGAATCATTTGCAACTATTAAACTAACACGCTTCTGTCATTCTGTCATGGGTATACTGTGGTTTACACACACACACACACACACACACACACACACACACACACACACACACACACACACACCTAACAATATGCATATTCTGTCACAGTACCTGTGGTTGGTAATGTGGAAAACCAATTCAATTTTCTTTAGCCAGGCCTGTGTGATTATTATCATTATTATCATTACCATTATTATTATTATTATTATAATTATTATTATCATCATTATCATTATTATCATTATCATCATCTGTATTGATACTTTTGCTATAACAACCAATACTGATTTTGTTATTAATGTGATCATTATTATTGCATTGTATCAATACTTGCAAAATATCTTCTAATTATCATAGTTATTATCATAATCATTATCACCGTTATTGCTATCACTGTAATGGCTACTATCATCAACTTACATAGTACATACTATGGCCATTCCTGAACCTCCTTCATTAGCAAAGTCAAATGCAGAGTCTTCCCTGGGCCCTGGGCTCCACTGGTCGCTCCCCATACAGTAGGCAGGTAAGGACCCACTATTCTAAATGAATAGAGTCACTACTCATCCATCTACCGTGGAGTGCACGAGTTTTGAGAAGCTTTTGATATAAGACTTGCCAGAATGAGTTCTTGCAAACACCTCATGTCTTGGGGAGGGGGGGGGGTGTGGATCTTGGTGTCACAGTTATGAGGGAATCTTTCAGTGTTACAGTAATGAGGGAATCTTTCAGTGTTACAGTAATGAGGGAATCTTTCAGTGTTATAGTAATGAGGGAATGTTTCAAGTGTTACAGCAATGAGGGAATCTTTCAGTGTCACAGTTATGAGGGCCTCGTTCATTATTACAGTAATGAGTAAATCTCCCAATATAACAACAAAATGAGGGAATCTTCTAATATTACACTCATAAGGAAATCTTCCTAAGTTACAGTAATGAGAGAACCTTCCCATGTTACAGTAATGAGGGAATCTCCAATGGTACAGGTATGAGGCGAATCTTTCAGCGATACAGAAATATTCATGATTATAACAGAGAAAACTGTATGAATAAGTATACACTCACCTTTGTACGAGACGTATATCACACACACACACACACACACACACACACACACACACACACACACACACACACACACACACACACACACACACACACAGACACACACACACACACACACACACAAACACACACAGACAAACACACAGACACACACACACACACACACACACACCTCCAGCGTAAAATTCTGGAAAACACAAGAAACTGTGAGGTTCAGAACCCTAATAAGAAATCCATCACCCAGGCTAATTACCCCTTAATTATTTTCTTGTTTGTATATGGTAATTGGCCGTTGTTAATCTGCGATTCAATTACCCCGCAAAAGCTGGCCGCCTACGCATTTGTCGTTTGTGATCTATCAAAGCAGCGCCCCGAGACTCTCTCTCCTCATACATCTTCTCACACCCTTCAAAACAAGGAGAAGATTCGACCCCAGCATTGTGTGGGATGAGAAGATATGTACGCGAATATGACACGTGTCAGTCAGGAGGTCACCGGAGGTCACTGGAGGGCGGAGAGAGACTTTCCTGAAGGAGGCACGAGATGATATCAAGACTCCTGCGGGAAAACACGTGGAGACACTGAGGTCCCGACACCACACGACAAACCCCACACCAGAAGGAAGAGAAGTGGCCGTGGTATTTTGGCAGAGTTCCCTCCTACCCCTAAGCAGCAGCGCGCACTCCTATAAGAGATAGGAGAGGCACAAGGCCTAAGACACGCCGTCATGTCAAAGCTTAAAACAACAACCTAGGCAAGCAGCAGGCAGCATCCAACTAGAGAACAAGCAAGCATCAGTCAACAGTCTGCAACAGATGTGGCTTTCGCAAGCAAGCGAGCAAGCACCAGCTGTCGCGAACGGCGGCAGAAGGAGCAGCATTCTCATCATCAGAGCAAGCACTGTCGACAGCATGCCTCATCCTGAGCAAGCATCATATGAAAGCATTATCATCACGAGAGAGAACTATCGTCATCATCATCATCATCATCATCATTATCATCATCGTCATCACCAGCGTGCATCATCATCGTCATCATCGTCATCACCAGCGTGCACCATCATCGTCATCACTGTCATCACCATCATCACCTCCAGGTGATGTGTGGTGGAGGAGGAGGAGGAGGTGGAGAAGGAGGAGGAGGGGTTGAGGCGGGAGGGTGCGGTGTGCCTCAGCGACCCAGGGTTCGTGTCCTGGTAATGAGGGTGGGCGAGCACACCACCACCACCACCACCAGCCGGCCGCCGCAGCCGCAGCCGCAACAGCCGCCACCACCACCACCACCACCACCACCGCCGCCGCCGCCGCCCGGGTTAATAGATTTAGATAGGTGGCTCCATCACCGCCTGACGCGCTCCTCCACCTCCCTCCTCCCTCCTCGCTCCTGCCGGGGGCCAGGCCGAGGGCTATCTTCGCTAAGTGGCAGCTGAAAGGGGTGAAGGAGGACCAGGACGGCTGGTGGTGGAGGGGGTGGATGGTGTTGGCGGGCCTTCGACAGTAGTGGAGGTGGAGGGTCGTGTGGAGAGTTGATGATGAAGGTGAAATGGTTGAAAATGGTAGGGAGGGGGGATAGAGAGAGAGAGAGAGAGAGAGAGAGAGAGAGAGAGAGAGAGAGAGAGAGAGAGAGAGAGAGAGAGAGAGAGAGAGAGAGAACGGCGAAGAGAATGAGGACAAAGCCATAACAGAAATGAACCGAAAACGGAAGGGAACGCCTCAGCCAAGCATGTATGTATCACTGAGATGATGATGATGGGGGTGGTGGGAGCAGCAGGAGCAGCCCTGACTGGGAGCCCTTATAAGGGCCCAGAGACCTAAGGGGGGGTGAGCAAGGGAGGGGAGGGGGGGGGGATATGGATGAGTGGTATGGATGCTATGTGGGCGTCGTCTACCACAACTACACAAACATCTACCGTCTTCCGTCCTCCGATGGGGAGATGACGCCGTGGCGGAAATGCTTCCATCTGCGAGTCACAGGTGGCAGAGGTTACCCCACCCGCAGACGTGACTTCGAACCCCTATCAAGCCGATGTCTGACATGGGGAAACAAAAAAAAATAGACCCGATAATACACCAGTGAATAACGTGATAGATACACACAGATGTAAGGTGAATGACTGTGAAAAATGAATGAAAGAAACTGTTACAAGTACGCCATTTGAGGGGGATACACAAATAGTGGGACAATAAGATATCCATTTGCTTTTGCCTTCTGGGCGTTGATTCTCAGCAACCTTTCATAACCACGATGTGCGCACAGCCTTTCACCTGACCTTCTTCTGGTCAGAGATCGACATGTCCCTTTCGTGTGATGATGGGTTCGTATCTCTACAATCACCCAGGTTCACGAGCAAATGTCTCTCACGTGTAAGAGGTATCTATATTGACCAGATATTCTGTGTTGATTCTGGGACTGGAAAAATCTACCAGAAGTGGCTGGAACGAAGAGAGGCAGGAGGATCCTAGCAGGGGAAAGATAGGAGAGGTCGCAGTGGAGTACCTCATGACGAGGTATTCTCAAACTCCATCTGTTCTTGAGAGACGACTGATGGTGGATGAACTACAGGTGGCGGGTGATTCGAATACCACCAGCTTACCAGGTGGTGCCAAGTGTGTCGACGGTGCTTCACAGATGGTGTTCATTTCCACGTCAGCTGGTTGCTCGTGAGGTAGCAGATGGTATTAACTTTTCCGTCCGATTTTGGGTTTTGGTTTAGCATCACTGGATAATTCCTGATAGCAGATGGGGCCCAGCTGGGCGGGAGACAGTGCTGTATCTCTCACCAGAAGCGCTACGCTAACACTAGATTCCAAAAGCATTGTTAAAGATGACAAAAAATATCTCTTATTCCTACGACTCAGTGTCTCTGATGATGGTCAATCTTCTTTACTGGACACCACAAAACAATCCGTCAACTCCCTAACAATGTATCATTTCGAGATGAAAAATTCATATCGTCGAAACCAGATTAGAAAAAAAAAAGGAAAATTAGTTACACTGATTTTAGAAATACGAAAATAATCGGTTCTTTTTATACCTTCTTGATCTCTATAATCCATCAAGACAGTCTTAATTGCCAGAGAGAATGAAGGCAATGGGTTGACCAATGAAAAAAAAAAAAGGTATAATCGTTGTAAAAAGAAATATATCAGTGTTAACAGTCTCAAAAGGGAATCAAATCACTCGAGGAGGAGTGATTCAATAGTCTTTCTACCACGCCTTGATTGCTACCTGATTCCACCTGCAGCCGAGGCTGTGGTGACGTGGTACACCGATGAGAGAGAGAGAGAGAGAGAGAGAGAGAGAGAGAGAGAGAGAGAGAGAGAGAGAGAGAGAGAGAGAGAGAGAGAGAGAGAGAGAGAGAGAGAGAGAATCACTGGAGTTATGATGGATCTGCAGACCTAACACGACTCCTACACAGAACTGACCGTGGCAGTTCGAGGAGAAGCAGTCGGACGGGGCCTGTAACGAGCTGGTGGGGTGGTGACTTTTCAGTGTTGTTAGGAGGTTCACTCGGGCCTGGCAACCTCAGCTTTACAGGTTTGAGACGAGGTTAAGAATAGGGATAATCTACCTTACGAGATAATGGTAGGCAACGATGCGATGGACGAGGATTCAAAACGATTAGATTAATGTATATTTGTGCTTGTCAGCGCGCGCGCATGTGTGTGTGTGTGTGTGTGTGTGTGTGTGTGTGTGTGTGTGTGTGTGTGTGTGTGTATTGTTTCTCTCGTATACAAGTAGGTATGATTAAAGTATGAATGAATCTTCAGATGTGACTAGGTGACATATAAGTGTGCTTAGGAGGGTAGTCAAGTAGTTAAGTTGTTCTTGTTTACTGGTGATTGTTTGCCTTCATAGTTGTGATTATACACGCCTCTACAGACTCAAACACCAAACAATTGTTTGCCTTTTTATTTGTGACGGTAGACGCCTCTAAAGATTCAAAAAACATCAAACAATTGTTTGCCTTCATATTTGCGACTAAAAACGTCTCTAAAGATTTAAAAAAAAAAAATGTTTGTTTTCCTTGATATTTGCGACTTGATACGCCCCTTCCAGATTCAAAATATCTAACAGACATTATCATCAAAAAACACCATAAATTCACAAGGAAGATGATAACAATTTGCATCATAAGTAACGGTGGAAATTGTTTGGAAACTCCGAAGATTAAGGTGTATATCTAAGCCCTTCCTTCATCATGCTCCTAAAATATGAGTAATAATATCGTAGAAAAGTGAGTGTAATTATCATGCAGATAATTTGATGTCTTGGCCATCATGGGAAATCTAGCGGAGGTGAAGTTAACTGATAATTACAGATAGAGAACAGGCCTTAATTATCAGGCACGAGAAGTAATTACAGCCACCTGTTAATATACGGTTTGAAACCAGCTCGATCAACAGGATGGTTGTCTATCTCAACAGTGCAGGCTCGGCGCTCAAGGTGGAGCTCTATGAGGTACGAGCTGAGCGAACTCGCCCGGTAAACTGTCCCGTGTTTCTGGCCCAGCTCTCGGTCGCGCTGTGTCGCAAGACGCCAAAGGGTACCTGAGGGAGAACCGTATACACCAGGCGTCGCCACCGACGTTGCTGTCACTAAGGACAAGCGTGCTGTGTGCCCTGTGCCTGGGAGACAGAGTAGAGCCCCCTCGAAACAAATGTATAGAGGTTCACCTGTGACGTGCGGCAGGGCTCGTTGCTGGAGCCGCTGTTCTTCTTGATCAATGGAGATGACTTGCCATAAAAACACATTCGTGCCTGGATGTGTTTACTGACTCAGGAGGACTGCACTACTTTACAGAGGGGGGAAAAAATATGAATACTTCTCGCAAGACTCGAGAGGTTGATCTGATCCATGGACGATGGAATTCAACCCAGAGTTGGTGCGGATTAATGAAAACTGGACATAGTGGCGGACGGCATCGATATGAATATGATCAAAATGGACATAAGCTGCAGGAATCTACGTGTGAGACGGTCTTGGAGGGGGGTCAACACTCTTCCCAACTTTCTGCTGTCTGCTGGTAGATACTAGAGTCCAAATACAATAGATAGATAAAGATTATATGAAGTCTATTCTAAAATGCGTCTACTGCGTTGGGGAAAAATTTCTTTTGAACATAAGATACGAGAATCCTGTATAAAAATACAAGAACTTTCTCGGCCATTTTTTTTTATATTGCTTCTACGCACCACTCGCTTGGCTTCAGATCACCAGAGACTATCACACGTAAGTCGTTTTCGTTCTTCGCTTTTTAAAAGCTCAGGCATAATCTATATTGTAGCTTGGCTTTTTCGTTTTTACCACCGAAGTGTAAAACTTTCCAATTACCAATATCAAAATTTCCCTTGCCACCTGCGATCCAACTGACCATGAGTTAAGTCGGTGTCAGTGCGAAACTGCTGACGTTCAAAATACCTGTGTTGCAAATTTATCTCCCGGCTTAGTATCGTCAGCGAATCTTAACATCTTACAACGCAGCCCCATGATCAATGTCATGAACGTATATGATAAATTGACAACTGGTCCTAAAACTGATCCCTGGGGCATACCACTGGTTACGTCGAACCATTGTGAAGTATGACCGTTAAGTGCAACGCCATCTACGCCATGTGACAACTTTTGCTGGTAATCGTTGATGCTGGACTTGTCCGAGCATTTCTATCAGCCGTGTTGCTTTCGTCGTCCCCGTTAATGATATCATGAACAACTCGAGCGGATTTCCTATTCTATTTTATGAACGATTTCATCGAAAATTACGCTGAGTATCGTTATCTAGGGTGTCATCCATCACACGTCTTACAATCGTGTCTAGAACGATGATCTCAATAAGTTTATCAACTATAAACATGAAGGTAACTGGGTGATATTTTCCTGGAAAGGGCTTCTCATCTTCCTGGAATATCGGTGTAACATTCGCTCGATCATTTTGGCTTAGTTTTAGAAGAACGATCTTCCGCTACGCAATGCCTCATAATTCCTTTCTACGTCTTTGAAAGTTTTACTGAAGCTTTTCCCCATGGTGGACGAGGGGCTGCCAGGTAGAGAAGAAAGAAACGGCTGGATGGAAGATGGTCGACGGAAGACGGAAGGGTCCGTGTGTCTGATAGCCTCTCTCTCTCTCTCTCTCTCTCTCTCTCTCTCTCTCTCT
This sequence comes from Panulirus ornatus, assembly GCF_036320965.1. Classification (NCBI taxonomy): domain Eukaryota; kingdom Metazoa; phylum Arthropoda; class Malacostraca; order Decapoda; family Palinuridae; genus Panulirus; species Panulirus ornatus. The sequence goes on along the minus strand of NC_092238.1, from coordinate 27,332,083 downwards.
CTCTCTCTCTCTCTCTCTCTCTCTCTCTCCCTCGACATCAGAGAGCTGTCAGGGCATTTCCTCGACAAACATCCTCCTGGGCACCTCGACAGGATGTCGTTACCTGAGCGAGTTTAGCGCTACTCATTATTAATCAATTGCAACGGGGGACGGCGGTCAGTGGCAGTTCTCGACCGACGATGGGGAGAAACGGACGGGCACAAAAAAAAGGAGTCTCACTTCATCATTAGGATCGAAGTGCCTTCGTCAGCCGGTGGCTGTTGCTCTAGTGTAACGCTGGTGGCTGATCTGTACCTTCAGCTGTGACACGGGCTTTGACCGCTCCCAACACCGTCCTCCACCTTACATCACGTAACCCGGGCCAATTTCACCGCATCAAAATAAATTGTTTCCTCCCAATTACCTGCTAGATGTATAATTATACGTTTAACTGCCACGACGCTCTTCACATGATGTACACCTGACAAATTAGTCCAAGACGTGATAATTAATGATGAGAACAGTGAATTACTGTTACCGAAGTCTCTTCGCTTGATGAGCGTAAAAATGTATTTCGTCCGCCAACAAGGTATCCAAACCTGACATTTTCTCTCGGCTTCATTTTTCTTAACGTCTGTCGCGATTGTTTCCCTAAATCTGGCTATTCCCCAAAGGACGCGTTTCAGCCTACCCTCTCCTCTTCCTCTCTCTCTCTCTCCCTCAACGTATACCTAACCTCTTGCGAAAACCGTAACAAGATTGCCGATAGCGTTTTGACCAGATGGTCTTCATCAGACGTCGGAACAAATACACTAAATAAGGGGGTTTCGCGTACACACAGGCAACTCAAGACGATCGTAAAATTTGACCTACTTTTTCCTAAGCTTTTGCCCTCTCTCTATTCTTAACCTCAATTCGGTCCCTTTGGGCATGAGGCCGCAACACGACAATATTTCCAGCCGCCCGTCTTTATTTCTGGGAAGTTGAGAAGGCTTCCAGAACCGCGGGACATGCAAAAAGACTTCGTCGTTAATTTCCGCCTCTTCTGCCCAACTTCGACTCCAGGAGGTCACGAGGAAAACGAGAGATGAAGTCTGCAGGACAGAGTTTTAAATCGTAAGGAAGATAAACAAGCACCAGGATGCGAGCTTTTTTTCCCAAACCTTCTACCATTAGGGTGGCACCCGATGTCTCTGGTTCCTTCTACCAGGCACCGTAGCCTCCGACAGATGGCCTGGGTGCCGCACCAAGAGGTGTGGTTCCCCATCTCCAACGCTTGCAACTGCAGCCTCCGACAGAAGGCCCTGGCGCTCCGAATTTCACTCCGGGACCCGCGTGCCGGGAAACCTAATCACTGGTTTAGGCCGCGCGGCTGAGAGGTCATTAGTACCATTAACTTAGAAATGTTTAGAGATTTGAATAACCGGTTGAGGTTAAAATGGATGAGGCAATCAGGAAAAGAACTGACAATCCCCTCTCCCCCCCACCCAAGAAACCCCCCCACCTAACCTCTCCCAGGTCACCACCATGCAGGTGGGCCACCACTCCTCTCCCACTTAACTGCTCTGTTGGTTAACTGTTATTGTGCACGTCCTTCAATGGGCGTGTGTAACAGGGACTTGTGGGGAGCTTTCACGAAGACTCTGAACTAACGTAGAGTGGGGAGTGGGAGAAAACAGAAGCAGTTCAGAGATGGTTCGCCACACAGCACATCCTCGACCCGGAAATGCAACTTAGTCTTAGTTAGCTTCAGGCGTAACACTTAAGACGAGGAGAACATCTATTACTGACTCGGATATGATGTCATTAGTCAAAATACATGAGTAAAAAAATAAACTTTCCGGTGAAGAGGACTTTTGGAGATTTATAACAAATAAACAAAAAAAATGGTGTTCTCGTAATCATAATGGTGCAATTCGTGGGTGATATATCCTTGAGGCCTTTGAGGCTAGTGTACCCTTTGGGTATAGATGTGACCTTTGACATGACACTAAAGGGTCAGGTCAGTGCTCACGTCATTATACCCAAGGGTGGTCGTCCACACCTCTGCGCTCGAAAGATCGTACAGGTCGCACTGTCGTGTTTAAGGTTAGTAGGACGACGCTCAAGAGTCGTCCCGTCGTGCTCAGGGGTCGTGCCGTCTTGCTCAAGGATCTTACTCGTCGTTCGCATTGGTAGACCCTTCGTGCTTCGAGGGTCGTACCCGTCGTGCTCAAAGATTCGTTCTGTCGTGCTTCAAGTGTCGCAACGCCGTGCCCTTGGATCACGCTGTCGCTTTCCGTGGCTCAGAGGAAAAGCAGAGGTCACGTGCTTAACACTATCAAAGAAAATGATTAACCAAAACTACCGTCAACTAGCCGGAAAAACTGTCCTTTGATAATACCCTAAAAAGACGACCCCCTTCTTCCCATGCTTCGGCGCGTGTCACTGGTGCAAGGTGGGAGGGGAGGGGGAGGGAGGCGAGGAGGGGAAGAGGATGAGGATGGGGGACGGCGAGGCTGACCCCGAGCGGATGATCCATATTAATAAATATCATCGTCTGTCTCCGCAGGATCCACAGCCCCCCCCCCCCCCCCCGTCCGCACCTCGACGCCCGTGTCCGTCCCGTGTAGCGGCGGCAGGAACCTGCCTCCCTCCCCTCCCCCCCCCTCCCTCCACGACGGGCCAATGGGGAAGGTAAACAAAGAGGGACTTGAGAACACGTCCCAGGCTATCATCAGCCGGATCCCCTTGCCCCTAAATGACGCCAACGCTACACCCTTTTCTTTTAATCCTCTCCCTCCGTCACCGTTTACGCCGAGCCTGACGAAGAGGAGAGGGAGGAGGAGGAGGAGGGATGGGTGGTGGGGTATCGGGCGGCGGGGTGGGGCGGCCCCGTGCAGTGTGGGTGGCTTGTGTCGGGTGGCGGCTGAGGGCTCCGCGCAGTGTTCGTTCCCCGCCCCCAGGTGTGAGCGTGGTCGGTGGTCTCAGACCTCAGCACACGCAGCAGACCCCCGGCCTCCTCCTCCTCCTCCTCCTCCTCACCCCACCCCAGACACCCGACACCAACCAGCCAGCCAGCCACCCCACCAACCTCTCTCCTCTCCCCACCGCCCGCTGGTTCTCCCTCACCTCGGGTGTAGGGAGGGGTTGGGAGGCGGTGGTGGTACAGGGAAGAGGGTAGGGCTGATACACACAAGAGAACGTGATACGTGTAAAGTAAGATTTACGTCTGTGACTCTGGAATCTGACGCTTCTTTATATGTGTGCCCCCAGTACACCTGAAACCTGAAATATCAGCGTCCTGGAGACAGTAATAATCGCGTAGATAACAGTCTTACATTCGGAGCCACAGCGAGGGTCATGCAGAATACTCTACCAAAGATGCTCACTCGGAGATGAGTGTGTCATATTACTTTATGAGGCACTGTGGAGTGTCAGGGGCGAGGGAGAGGGCGAGGAGTGCCCAGTACGGTCTTCCGTAGCTGGCTCTCTCTCTCTCTCTCTCTCTCTCTCTCTCTCTCTCCACACTGACTCAAGACGAATTCAAATACCAGAGAGAGAGAGAGAGAGAGAGAGAGAGAGAGAGAGAGAGAGAGAGAGACTATAAATATGTTAATTTCAGTTGGTAAATCATACACCTTTGTGTGGAACGTATCTCGGCTGTTTGTTAAATCACCTGAGCAAACTTTGTTCCTATCTATGCTAAGTGGTGGCCACCAGAGGGTCGTAGCTATAGTTAAGTAGATGTTAATCGCCTTTTTAAATCAGTCGTGTTAAAGTGTTCCACTACCACTTAGCTATTCAAAGCGCTGTATAATACCTAAGCTATGGCGCTACAACTTGGATATTCTAAGTGCCATTATACAGTAACTCAGCTATATGTTCCAATGGCTTATCAATGAAAGGTGTTAGACAGTTCTTAACTTTAATGTTTAAGCCAAAAGTGTAAGCAAAGCGATCGGGTCTATTCTTAAGTGCGGTCCTTCACTTACTTTAGCTGTGCTTAAGGCATAAGTGTAAGCAACGCGTTCGAGTCGTTCTGAAGTGTTATACTTTAGTTACTTAGATCCGTTAAGTACTTCTTTCATTCTAATTTTCACACAGATTATATCAGTATAGCGCATTCCCCGGAACACTTGTAAGTTCTGGCCAATTTGCACTTTATTGTTCTTCTTTCTGTTGTGTTAGATGAATCCAGCAGCAGTTTTTAACCTTCGTTTCAATGTCCAGTGTGTTTCGTGTTCTTTAAGTATTACGGTGTGTTTCATGTAACTTTAAGTGTTCCAGTGTGTGTGTCATGTTCTTTAAGTGTTCCAGTGTGTTTCATGTAAGTTTTAAGTGTTCCAGGAACTCTCATGTCTCCACACGATATCTTGGTTGTGTTACGCGTTCCTGTAGATTTTCGCTTATGCTATGTCTTCAAGGAACTATTGTCGATATAAATGTGTGTGTGTGTGTGTGTGTGTGTGTGTGTGTGTGTGTGTGTGTGTGTGTGTGTGTGTGAGTCCTTAAACGCAAGGCTGGCCGTGTTTAACGAAGCGGCCGCTAATTACCGCTCACAGATCGGCCGCCTCCATCTGCCAGGCAGCCCACATGCAAATGTAGAGTGACCATGAATGTCACTGATAAAGAACCTGACAATGTTAGAGTCCGGGGCCTGGATGAGGAGACAGAGGGGCCGAATTCTAATAAGAGGCGATGCTTCTACCCGGCCGTAATGTGTGGTAGGGACAATGGGGTGTGGCGTTCAGTAGTCTGTGGTTGCGGGTGTGGTACAAGGTTCGTAAACTGTTTTCCGGTGGTTGTGGCAGTGGCCTTGGTGGGTGACTTTGATACGAGGTATCTTTTTTTTTTTTGGTTGTGGATGCGGTTGTGGCGTTTGGTGGCTTCGATAATGGGTCTTGCGGTTGTACTGGAATCGTAGTGAGGGTTAATAGCACGCACTGCGGTTGTGATTCGCAGGTGTGGAGGCTGTGATAGCTGCGAGAGGGATTGTGGTAATGGGGTTGTGAGGGGCAAGAGGTAGAACAATGGTTGTACTATAGTCTGCTGGATGATGGCGTGGAGCAATGGCTTTTGCGAAAGGATAATTCGTAACGTGTATGGTATTCTGACGTGGCACTGTGTGTGTGTGTGTGTGTGTGTGTGTGTGTGTGTGTGTGTGTGTGTGTGTGTGTGTGTGTGTGTGTGTGTGTGTGTGCGCACAAAAACAGATGTGGTATCGGTTGTGGTTCTGTGTGTGTGGTAACCGATATGGTTGTCGGTGTGGTGGTGGTGGTGGTAGACACACTACCACATGAGCTCCGGCTATCTAACGTATGTGGAGATTCCCTTGCGATAACCCAGTGAAAAATCACGTCATGATTTCTTTCTGTATGATTTAAATTCGACCCTCCCAGAGGTGCGACGCCCATGGAAATCAGTTGGTAATACTTCATGACCCCCTCCTCTTCCCCCCTCCTCAACCCCAACCCCGAACCCCGGGGCCCCCACGGTGTGCTGGAGACCCCCTACCTCACCTAACACGTTAACTGCAATTAGTATTCTGTAGACGACCTGTCTGATGAGGTCATGTGAATGATGCTTTGGACGACTCTTAACTACGGAGTGGACACCACAAGCAAGCAACGAGCAGGTGACCTAAAAGACAAACCACAGGTAAAAATCTGAGCCCATCAGTATTTCTGATTTTGCTTTTGGAAGGGGACAACAACCTCTCTCTCTCTTGGCGATGATCTATAACCAATGAGTTTTAAAAGTCCAGTGTTTGGTAGCTCCTCAAGATTCACACGATCGATTGATCTTTAATGGGAGCAACACCTAGTTTCTTACTGGGGAGGATATCTCTTGTACCTTCAAGATTCTAAAGTCAGTGTGCACCTCGTCTTCTGCTTTGGAAAGAAGAAGAAGAAGGGGACGTGAGGGAATGAAAAAGGGTGAAATCACCCTACGATATGGTTTCATGGCTTATATACTTTAGCACTCGATTCTCCCTTGTACACATCATGGATCTATAACTCCCTCGTTTTACTAAGGCCTCTACAACGTGTGGATAATACCTTCCCTCTCGCTTTCATGGCTTTAAATCCAAATCCATAAGTACTTCGAAGTTTAATTTCTAATTTACAAAGAAAAAAGAAAAATACGACGGAGCCGTATTTTCGATCTGTTCTCATATTTGACTTCCACATTGCAACGTAGAGCTAACATCCTTCTCCATGGTGATCCAGGGCGAGTGTAGATGTGAGTTGATCAACTGTTCCATAAGGAACTCAGCCTCAAACACCCTCAAGCGATGAGGCCAGAGACTGCTGCACTGAACTTCACGTGGAAAGCATCAGATAAATTCATGAGGACTGAAAAGACCTCCTTTTTTTTCTTTGAAAGATTCCTCACCAAAGAATTTATATAAAGAGAGAGAGAAAAAAAAGACAGTATTGCATGGAAAAAAGCATAAAGGTAAGGCCAAAAAATAACTTTGTTCCTCTGGGAAAAAAACGAAAAAGATTTACGCAAGGGACAGACGCGGGTGATGCTGATATGAGCAGTGACACGAGAGAGAGAGAGAGAGAGAGAGAGAGAGAGAGAGAGAGAGAGAGAGAGAGAGAGAGAGAGAGAGAGAGAGCACACTCGAAGTCTGCATCGTTTCTCTCGTCCGCCTCAGTCATTAGAGTTAGACACTAACTTTCACCTCTTGTCTCTAATCCGACGAGGTATCTTTCTCTCTTCAGGAGAGATGGTCAGATAAACCCGGGCTGAATCCTGACTCCGGTGGTGGAGGTGGTAGAGGTGGTGGTGGTGGTGGTGGAGAGGACGGAATAAGAAGACCAGCATCTAATACTTCCTCGAGAGGGCGATATAATACACTACCCTCCCAGGGAACTTTACATACAATAACCCTTTTTTTTTTGGGAACACGATAATATGAACGCGGAAAACTATATTGCTCCTAAAGAAGGAGTAGTCTCTCTCTCTCTCTCTCTCTCTCTCTCTCTCTCTCTCTCTCTCTCTCTCTCTCCCTCTCTCTCTCTCTCTCTCCACAGATGCGATCAGCTGAGGAATGTACTGGCAGGAGGAGGAGGAGGAGGAGAGGGAGGAGGAGGAGGAGGAGAGTGGGGAAAAAAAATATATATGAGTCAGGCTTTCTTTATTTCCTCATCTCGCCAACTTTTAAAGTGAGTCTTATCAGCAACGATCTGGAGAACAAGAGTCCGTAGTGCCGATAAGGGTAAACTCCTTGGATTACATCCTCGCCCTTATCGGTCAGGGTGGGATAGCCTTGCCTCGCCTCCCACCAACGATCGCATCGGGGAAGCAGAGGTTTATCAACTGCTTATTAGCAACTATCTCTGATCAGGATGAGGTCAACCACCTGGACCCCAGAGGTCACCCACCAGGTCACTTCACGTACGTATAGCCACACCAACAGTTCATATATTGCCAGTGAGAGAGAAAAAAAAGGGGTCATGTTTTGCAGCGGAGGGACCATGCCAAACCGTTCTTAAACATCTGCTTTATCTAAATCTTCAACAAAATCTTTCGATGGAAGTTGAAATAAGACCATATCTATGCAGGATCCTGGACTTATACTAATACTAAGAGTCCACATTTGTCTTCAGTATTTCTTCTTAATCACCAAATGTTTTAAGCAACCAGAGTCGTGGATGTCCGAGTGGCAAACTGAAAATAGGAGAAAATACTGTACCTTGTACGAATCTAAACCAACAACAAGTAACAACATCTCCCTCTATGTCATAGGAACTACAACATCCTATATTACCAGGACTTCAACAACCTATGTGCTAGGCCTTCAACAGCTCAAGTTGACGGCATTTCAACACCTTAAGTTGCCGGGACTTCAACAGCCTAAGTTCTAAGATCTCGATAGCATAAAGTTGTCAGGACTTCAACAACGTATAGGAGCCAATAACAACGAATATTGACCAGCAACAAAGGTATCAACGAGTTCTTCATAGAACACCTTTCTTAAAGAATCAAATATTTGAATACGTATTCCAACTCGCCTTCATGGGCCAAGAGATAATGGGCACAGATAGAAAAGGACAGACAAGTGAGTGCACACACAAATATATATATATATATATATATATATATATATATATATATATATATATATATATATATATATATATATAGAGAGAGAGAGAGAGAGAGAGAGAGAGAGAGAGAGAGAGAGAGACTGAATAATTATTTTCTTGAAGCTTCGTCCGCTAGGGGTCTCAGGTCGCCAGAGACTGGGGCCATATTTAGTGTGGGGGGAAGGGTGGGGGGGGGAGGGTTAGGAGATGAGGGCGGGCAAGATGCTATAATCCGGTATGCAGATGAGGCGTTCCCGTGGAGGCTGCAGGAATGATGGATTGCTCGGGCACGCCTGGCCCGTTATGCCTTCGTGATCTGCCGTCAGCGACACTTGCTGTTCATCTGTTTGTTGGCAGCGTTGTTCTTGTTCTTCCTCCGATGTTAACAGGCTTTGTTTATGTGTTCTCGGGAACGTTTTTGTCTTCTTCTAAGAACAGGATTTGTTCATCTGCTGTTAGAGACGGTCTTGTTATTTCCTCGTGTCAACGGGTTTGTTCATCTGTTCTTGGATACTTTCTTGTTCTTCTGTCAACAGGGTTTATTTGTCCGTTGTTGCTCATGTCTTGTTTTTCTTCTGTTAACAGAATTCGTTCATCTGTTCTTGGATAATAGGATTTGTTCATTTGTTGAAGGCCAGGATCTTGTTCATCCGTAAACTGTGCTTGCTCATTCTGTTGCTGAACACTTTTGTGTTCCGTCAGCATTCTTTTGTACATCTGTTGTAGGGGGCCACTTCCTTGTCCTCCCGTTAACAGAACCTGTTCATACTTTAATGGACGTTTCTCTGTTCTTCTGTCAACAGGGTTTGTTCAGCTGATGTTGGGGCCATGTTCTTGTGATGTCTTTCCAATAACATTTGGCTTATTTCCTGACAGCTAACTCACGTAACATCTGAGAGGCCAAAGCGGTCTATATACACGCAAGCTTTCCCAACCAACTGAGGAATTGGAAACAATTTCTTCACCTTTCCTCCTTTCCCCGGTCTCTCCTTTATCTCTCCTCATTTCCCTCATGGTGACCGTGATGGGATTTCACCGGTCGTGATTGGAGTCTGGTTTTAATACCGAAGGATAAAAGCTATTCCACGTTTCTGCTTCGAAAACTTGACCATAAAGTTTTAGTTTTATGTAAGTATTTCAGGGAACAAGAAAGTTTCCTGTGTCGATTGCTTTACACTATATAATACACACCATGAGCGAAAGCACGGCTAGAAAAGATAACTCTCTCTCTCTCTCTCTCTCTCTCTCTCTCTCTCTCTCTCTCTCTCTCTCTCTCTCTCTCTCTCTCTCGAACTCAGGGAAGGGAAATCTGCCAGATTTGTGACATCACAAGACACCACGTGCTTAACCCAGCCTCCCTGACGTATCTTTCCCTCTGATTCACGAGCCAGTCTGACCAGAGAAGTTCCCTGGGATATCGGATTCGTCTTACCCTCATCACCAACACTTGGCAGACATCTGCTTCGTCGAGGCGTAAACTTACGCCTATATACGTCGTTCATTTAACACTGTGGGTATCTGGCCAACACAAGGTCTCCTGAAGGAGGAGGAGGAGGAGGAGGAGGAGTATACCACGTCTGAGGAGGATATGGAAGACAACTCATTACCTTTGCGTCACGGCTTCGTCCGTATGACTCGGAGGCCGCATGCACCTATCACAACCTGACGTGCTTCTAGAGCTGAAGGTGACCCGGAGGGGGTTGTTAGCTTTCGTCCGATGATAATAATAACTTTTCACGTGACGAGAATGCACCTTGGAGACGGCCATCCCTGAAGGTCCTCTTCTTAAGATCCTTCGCAACTCTCCTTTTTTTTTTTTATCTTTACAAACCTTTTTCGTCTGCTTGTATTGCTGACGTAGTTCGTGAAGGACTACTCCCCACTGGCCCCTTGTAGGATCATCCCCAAATGATGTCAGGAGCGAGTGCCTCAGAATCTGGTTTCTCCTCGTGTGTCTCCAGCTACTGGCGACTTTGGCTGATGGACTCACTGTTCTGTTTCACCAATTCCTTAAATCGCGCAAAGGTGAATTTACGTTTCGTGAATAACGAGTGTCATAACGAAGTTCGTTGTGTAAACAGTACCAAACCTTTGTTACTTAAGGGAATAAGTAACTTAACGAATGAGTATTTGTACAACATTTGGTATTGCTGGATTGATTAAGAGTGAATTATGTAGAGTGTAAAAAAACGAACAAAAAACAGTAAAAATCATAATCATTACTGGTTGCTCTGCAGTGATGCAGAACTGAATCATGCGAGATGTGGAGAAGTCTACAGTCAGTCATATACAGGTATCCTTCGCTGTTTCCCTTGGTCACTGGAGGTGCGGTGAAGGGCCTTTGCAGTGAAAGCAGAGATGAGGAATTAGGAGATATTGGGAGAGAGAGAGAGAGAGAGAGAGAGAGAGAGAGAGAGAGAGAGAGAGAGAGAGAGAGAGAGAGAGAGAGCGGCAGATAAACGATGGCATATTTCTTGTATACAAATGGCATCATTTTGCCCGGCACAATCACAAGCAAGCACCCAGGAAGCTGAGGGGAGGAGGGGAGTAGTCCGTAACGGTGTCAAGACGAGAAAGCAGCAAGATCTTGATGCAAATAAGAGAAGGTTTACACCGTCAGGAGACGAACTCACTTTAAGATAATGGAAGACTCGGGTAGAGCGGAGGCCTCTTGTTCAGGCGGGAGTGATCATAAAAGTGAAAGAGTGAAGCCTTGAAACATCAACGGTGTCAGGAGATAATGGGAGTACTGAAGCTCTGAAGGCAGTAGATGGAAGATTCATCTCGCGATGAAGACCTCCTCCTGGCAGAGGCGTACAGCAGTTCCTGACAGGCGATTGGCAGCGCGTAACCCACCTGACTGGAAAGTAAAGTATTGCCAGACGTATGATAAGTTATCGATAAGCCAGTAATACTGGAAAACTCTTTTGTTTACTTATAGAATATATATTTTTTCGAACAGAATGATAGACAGAGCCATAGACAAAGAAACAGATATAGATACACATGTGTATGGACGTTCATATGTATAAACGAAACCACAAGTGCCCCCCTACCACATACACATCCACAAACACACACAGAAGGCGCCACGATTGTAAAATTCCCTCCGCTTACAGTATAAATAGGTAAGAACACACACACACACACACACACACACACACACACACACACACGGGCTTCCACGGTGGGAGAAGAAAGATTATTTGTGAAAGGAGACAAAAAAAAGTAAGACGAGAAGAGGAAAAAAAAAACAATTTGTTAAAGATACAGAAGAAAAGACAGAAGAATATGACTACGAGGTTGTGGTCGATGCGGCGAAATGTGACAAACTCTTCACACCTCCGAGAGCGTCTGGTGGTACGGGCAACACAAGACATCGCCTGCCTCCCGATTAATCCTCTTTCAATGACATCTCATCCAAGGCAGGAACTCTTGTCATGAAGGCTTACAGCGCCGAACGCTGATGCCAGAATCGTGCAGGAGGCAGACTCCCTCAGAACACCGGGTCTTATTGGTTACTTGATATTTCCTAGCGGGGGCCCCGAGCTGGTGAGGCACTTCGTCTCACCGACTCTTTTAAGTTCTTTGTCTCTTCTCCTTCTTCGATACAACGCTCGCCCGTCCTTGTAGGTTCTTTGACTCTCCGTAAATATACTGCTCTCTCGGAGGCAATTCGTCAAGGCCATTTTATTATTTTCCTTCGCCAATTCATTAGATTCGCTCGTTCAATTTTTCATCTCCTAATTAAGCACTTCATTTGCGTGCCTGGGGTTGGATCTGGCCCAGAGCTGCGGTGCACTCGATCATTTTCACAACAATGATTAACCCCTTGCAGCACCAAGTTTACAGGCCCTGGTATCCACTTACAACCGGCTGGACACAGGACCAGGTACCAGGTATCAAGTACTAGGTACTAAGTCCTGGGAAACTACCAGGTCATCCGAGACAAAACGTTAGCAAACCTTTGTCTTTATAAGTGGCTTTCTCTACACAAACCTGGTGGCAGCTCATCTCCAAGGTACTAGGCCCTAGTATTCGCCAGCAGCAGTCTTCACGCAAGCCTGGTGCAGTACAAGGTGACCTGCAGAAAACAGTTTAACAAGCCCAGGTGTTCACCGGTGGCGTTACCGTCTCCCCTCGTCCCCCTCCTCCCCTCCCAAAACAACCCTAGTAGTACCAGGTGACCTTCCTCGACAAGTCAGCAAACCCTGGTCATACGAGGTCAGCACAAGGTATCCCGGCGTCTGCGTCACTCTGGTTTTAAGCCAGTGCTCTCAACAACGGTAACGACTTCGAAACCCCGAAGGACCATTTTACCATGAGAACGTCACTAGGTACTATCGTGCCGTTTTCTTCCATCCGACAGAACATGCTATGGCCTTGCCTGCTTTACGCACGACCTGTAGCAGACGCAGCATCAAAAATACGCAGTTCACAAACGCAGATTTTGTAGATGGCATTTTGTTTTCTTTGTATATCCTGTTTTTGCAGCCTTGCTTTTTCAAGATGTAAAGCTGAAACTCTCTAAGGATTACCAGAGTTTGAAGAATCATTCGTGGACTGTCTATACTCTCTCTCTCTCTCTCTCTCTCTCTCTCTCTCTCTCTCTCTCTCTCTCTCTCTCTCTCTCTCTCTGTGTAGTAGTAGGTGGTGGGCAGCCAGTGACCAGGGAAGGTATGTTACCGGCACTAACCCGCCTGGTTATGAGGAGGGTTAGTGACCGCTGTGCAGCGAGCCAGCACTTCAGTGGCTGTCGAGTGTCACTCCTTGGGCCCAGGTAGCTGTCTCTCTCTTTTTTTTTTTCTTTCTTATATATTCTTATATATTTTCTTTCTTTCTTTCATACTATTCGCCATTTCCCGCATTAGCGAGGTAGCGTTAAGAACAGAGGACTGGGCCTTTGAGGGAATACCCTCACCTGGCCCCCCTTCTCTGTTCCTTCTTTTGGAAAATTGAAAAAAAAAAACGAGAGGGGGAGGATTTCCAGCCACCCGCTCCCTCCCCTTTTAGTCGCCTTCTACGACACACAGGGAATACGTGGGAAGTATTTTTTTTTTTTCCGCTACCTCGCAAACGCGGGAGACAGCAAAAAAACAAAAAAAAATTCTTATATATATATATATATATATATATATATATATATATATATATATATATATATACATATATATATATATATATATATATATATATATATATATATATATATATATATATATATATATATATATATATATAACCATTTTTTGACTGGTTTATAGTGTAGTGTCCAGCATGTTACAGCTGTTCCCCTACTGTTTGCGGCTTCATTTAAAAGTCCAAATGTCCAATTATCGTTTTGACTCATTTGGACAACATCGCTTCCTCTGTGTATCTCATTACTTAACGCTGGTCGGCCCAGTATGTGAGTGTTGTTTATGGTGCTTAATGTCTATGCGGGTTAATGTGCGTGTTTATCATCCACTCATCTACCAATCTTACTGGCTCTCTATCTACTTATCTATTTATCTATCTACACACACACACACACACACACACACACACACACACACACATATGTATAACTACATATATATATATATATATATATATATATATATATATATATATATATATATATATATATATATATATATATTCCTTTACGTTTACAATTGTCTGAATGCCTTAATGCAAGCTCTCTCTCTCTCTCTCTCTCTCTCTCTCTCTCTCTCTCTCTCTCTCTCTCTCTCTCTCTCTCGTGCCTGACACTTGTCTTTCCTTCGATTTTAGCTCTTCTGGCCGTGGGTTATCTATTAGGCCCTTGGCGTCATTTGGCGTCCGCGTATCGTTGAATCGTCGTCCGCCCATTAGGCTTGCGAAGTTCAAATCTCCTCCACGCCCTTCCGTGCAAACTCCTTCGTCACCCCTCCTCATTCCTCCTCCCCCTTTTTCTCCCCACGTACCACCCATCGTCCTTCTCCCTCCATTCCCCACTGCACCCTATCGTCCCCTCCTGTCCTCCCACTGTCCCGTCAGTAGAGAGGTGCCCGGCCCCTCGGCAGGAAGCGAGCGTCATTTCCGTCAAGGACACCTGCCAATCCTCGCCCCCTTCTCTCCTCACTATCTGCTCCCGTCAGCGTCACTCATCTCCACGATGTCCATTAATCTCACGTCAGCCCTACTGATTTATTAATCCCTCGTGTTAGTCGTGCTCGTTTAATCGTCGCTAATCATCGGATCATCTGGCATCAATTACCGTCATTCTTCCTACGTTCATCTTGTGCGGTGACGGTGTCCACCCCGCCCTCCCTCGTCGCCCTCAGGATGCTCACGCCATCGCTGTCGACGGTATGTGCCCTCACCGTCACCACCACCCTCACCATCACCCTCATCTTCACCCCTCACCATTACCCGTTACCACCATCCTCACCAACCACTATCACCCCTCACCACCACCCTCACCATCCCCATTATCCGTCACCACCATCCTCACCAACCATCATCACCCCCTCACCGCCACCGTCACCACCATCCTCACCAACCACCTTCGGGCGGTACACCTCCAACACACGACACATCCTCCACACCTCCTCTTCCATCGTGTATTGTGTCGAGGCGTCGCTTCGTGACACTTCCCAAGCCTCGACGGCGACTGCTACTGAGACACCGGCTACATGAGAAAGAGGAAAACTCCCACAAGACTGCAGTTCTGAGGTCTGTCCAACAGCCAAGATGAACAGACGGTTCACGAGTCTGTCCAACAGCCAAGATGAACAGACGGTTCACGAGTCTGTCCAACAGCCAAGATGAACAGGCGGTTCACGAGTCTGTCCAACAGCCAAGATGAACAGACGGTTCACGAGTCTGTCCAACAGCCAAGATGAACAGGCGGTTCACGAGTCTGTCCAACAGCCAAGATGAACAGACGGTTCACGAGTCTGTCCAACAGCCAAGATGAACAGACGGTTCACGAGTCTGTCCAACAGCCGAGAGACACATGGCGTGGGCACAGATACCTCAGAGTCGTCTGAAAATCCTCTCTTTTTTTTCGGCAAATCTGATGCATTCTTATGTGAGGGAGAGATTTGGCGGGACGTTCTGATCAGAATTATAATTTTCCCTCGACATCCTGACGCTCCCCCAGTGTATCCTGATTAGGTATAATCAATTCTCGAATTGGATATTATGTAGTATATTGTAAAGGTGTATCTTGAACTGCTATTTATTACTTCTGTTATTATTCTTTATTCTATATCATTTTGGTTACTGAGTTTTGATCTGAATAATCGTGAACGGGCACAATCCCTTGTAAGTATATATACACACACATGGTTTTATGCATACACTAAATCACGCGCACCACTGTGGCCTCTTGCAATATATATATATATATATATATATATATATATATATATATATATATATATATATATATATATATATAGTGTGTGTGTGTGTGTGTGTTCGTGTAATAGTTAACATCGCATACCCCAACAACGGCGCAAGAAGCCGGGACACAGAAGTATGTACACACATCACTCAATACATTCTCCAGCTCCACCACTCATAACAACACTGCAACTCACACTGTCCTCTAGGAATGTAATGTCTACTGCCGACATGAGTGGAGTTACCACCTCAAATCCTCAGTGAGAACAGAATAAGTCTGACCAACTATCGCACGAACAACCCACCAGCACCCAGGTCCTCAGACCACCTCAAGAGAACCAATGTAATCCACACACAATCATGCCTGGACGAAGCTGAAGTATTCGCACCATGGATTCCATTGGCGCTACCACCACCACCACCACCTCACTGTTAAGAAGACTGACACTTCACTTGACAGTGGCCGCTCCTAAACACCAGAGGCTCCAGCAGTGCTCGAGTAACCTAACCGGCGAGGCGACCAGACAAACAACATCGAAATCATAAAATCCAATCGTGACAAAGGTGAGCTAATGATCATGGAAGGCCTTTTGATACGAGGATTTTTCACCTGACCTTAACAGGCAGGTGAACTCGTACATTACTCTCAGCCTTTACAGCCAGCCAGCAGCTTCCAGTCAAGGGTAGATAAAGAGGACTGGACATAACTTGTGGCCAGTGGGAGGACCGACTCCATTTCCCGGGCTCGCCACTTTTCTGTCCTCCCCGCTCAACAAAAAGACATTGTCCTTCGCTTCAATTCACTCTCCAGCCATCATGATGAAGTGGCGCCTCCAAACACCGCAGTGGAACGGATCTGTTCGCCAGAAGATGGGATAAAGTTCCGGAAATATTGCAATGCTATTTGAAGTGTTCACTGATGTGAACTTTTAACATGAAATAAACTTTGAAGAACTGATTTTCAGGCCTCCCACAAAAGACCTAAGCAAAAATGAGGAAACAAAATCTTGCGACAAAAAAAGAATAGGAATCTCTGTAGTGCTAAATGTGCAGTTTTCTAAAGGAAGACACTTTCATACCCTAAGAGTCCCTGCTCTCTTCTATGGGGCTCCAGCAGCGCTCAGGAAGCTGGCCACGTCTGCTGGGCGGGACCACAGACCAGAAGTGTGTGTGTGTGTGTGTGTGTGTGTGTGTGTGTGTGTGTGTGTGTGTGTGTAAACAAGTATATTTCTAATGTGTTGATGATCGATGAAGAAAAGCCTTATGCTGACAGCCCTGTCATTCAGGACCTTAGAACTTCAACATGGCTTCCACTTTCGCCTGTATAAAACATCAAACTGATTGGGGACCTACGAGGAATGGTGAACGATGGTTACTTAGTTATACTCGGGTATTTAAAGCCTTATCAACTGCCGAGGGCCATTAAGTCTATCAATCTTAAGTTACGACCAAAGATCAAAACATCTTTGTACCACCTCCTTCAGGAGTTTCAGATTGAAGACCCATACACGGATCTCCCACGGCATATATGGCCCTTGAGTGGGAGGAGGAGGGAAAACCAGCGAGTAGAAGGGCCTGGGAGATCTACCCTATCATTATCTATATTAAGT
Source organism: Panulirus ornatus (assembly GCF_036320965.1). NCBI lineage: Eukaryota > Metazoa > Arthropoda > Malacostraca > Decapoda > Palinuridae > Panulirus > Panulirus ornatus. Next base: position 27,315,039 of record NC_092238.1, on the reverse strand, counting down.
GAGTATCGCCGTCGTCATCAACTGGCTGCTTAAGAGCTTTCACGTCCAATTACCTATCGCGTTCGGTTTGAAATGATTAGCGCCGGTGTTACAGCTATATTAATGGCTTCCTCGAGTGGGGAAATCGTCAGAAGTTATCTACATAACACATCCTGTTGTTCCTCACCACATCAGCATATGACATCAAGGAGACTTATATTCAAAGGAAATATCTAGCTTATCTAGAATATCTCTAATGTTCTTGATGTTACTGTTTATTTCATCTAACTTTCGCCCAGCTGAGTTCTCTCTATCATCTGTTTTACAACATGGTGTAGCGCCAGAGGATGCATTTAGATTCCCTTCCGCTCACGACTGGAACCTTTGCACAGATTGTAGATGTCCTTCGTGTTATGCCTGACTCTCTTGTGTCTTGTTGCTTCACAGTCCATCCTGGCGAACTACGATTTCAATGCCTTCTTCTGTTCAAGAATCTTTCTTTTTTTTTTTTACCGTATTTTCAACAGCGTTGAAAATCTCACGGATTTTTTTAAAACTTATTTATCTTTTTTTATAACTCTTATTTATTGTATAACAGCACCTCAGATTATTAATGGAGGTATATTACAAGAGAGTTTTTGAATATTTTTTCCTCATCATCAACATTTTCGACCTATAGTCAGTGTCATGTTCTCCATTAAGTCTGGTTTATTAAGGGTGTCATCATTCATGAAAGTATTTCCTTCAAAATCTGGTTATGTTTTACGTGGCAGTATATACACGATCTTCTGTATATTCCTATATCGTAAAAAGAAAATATTCATTACCGAAGCGAGATTATATATATGGATTATCTTTTATCTGGTCTTTGCTGAAGCGTCGAAACGAGAGAGAGAGAGAGAGAGAGAGAGAGAGAGAGAGAGAGAGAGAGAGAGAGAGAGAGAGAGAGAGAGAGAGAGAGAGAGAGAGAGAGACCCACTGTCCACGAAGAGGATATAATAAATCCACTCTTGGCGATGAATCGCATCACTGGCAATCTAAACTCCCCCAAATCTGAGTGTTGAGGTATCCTGTCGGGCTAAGGAAGGGAGGGGCGAGGGGAGGGAGGTTAACAGGGAGCGTGAGGACAGGATAGGGAGGATGGGGGGGGGGATATGGGCAGAGAATGAGGAAATGGGGAGGGTGGGAGAGAGAGAAGGGAGGGGGCGGGATACCCAGGCAGGGGTCGTCAGGGGGTGGATGTATGAGGGAGAGAGAGAGAGAGAGGGAGGACACCCCAGAGGGTGGGCGGGACCAGAGGCCTTTCTAAACGTGACATAAATTACGGAATCAAGCCCGAGTGTCGCGGGTCATCTCGCGCTGGTCACCCGCCGGCCGGGTCCTCCACACAACCCCTGGTGCTCTCCACCACCCAGGGTTGGTATCCGGGTGCCCTCATCCCTCCCTCCCTCACCCTTGGGGAAGGCATACGGTGCTCTACCATGGGGTACCTCGCTCCCCCTCGAGGCTGTGGTGGTACACACACACACACACACACACACGCATCCCGGTACATCATCTATTCCCCTCCCCCTAGCGTCGTTCCCCTCCACTCTGACGAACACCAGACAGCCAGCCAGCCTCTCTGGACGGCAATGACAGCCCGAGTCCACACGAGGGGCGATGTGTGGCGACGACCCACACCACCGCCACCACGGCGTGACCACAGCCGTCGCGCAGCCACTACGGGGGATTACACGGGCGACGCCTTTCTGTGAAACCAGCAGATAACGTGTGTAATTCTCCGGTGATGTTATCTTTGAAAGGGGCCACGGGGAGGCCACGTTAGGATAGGGGAAGGGGTGGTTTGAGGAAGGGGGGAAGGGGGGGGTGGCTGTCCTGTCGGCCGAGAGAGCAATAGGTGTGTGTGGGGGGGAGAGGGTATTTGTTCCTGTGATGGTGGGGGGTTGGGGGTGAAGTGGGACAGTTATGGGGCGGGAATGGAGATGGGTGATGGGGGGGTGGGGGTGGGGGATGGGAAACGGAGGTGAGAATGGGAAGGAGAATTATCTATTAAGGCAGAAGTCATGGGTAGAGGCGAGAGGGAAGGAGCGAAGGAGCTTATAGAATGAAGGGAAGCTGACTGGAAGGAAATATTGGAGGTCGAACGAGCGAGGAAGTCCCCAGTAAAGATAAAAAAAGAAAAAAAAAAGACGTTATTTATTGCACTCTTTAACGCCTCCTGTGTTTGTGTAGAGAGATAAGAGGCCTGGTCCTTCGACCTCAAGACTTACTAATACGTTCCTCCGTAAACTGTAAAGAGATACTTCTTATCTGCGATCTTCTGCCGTCCGCGGGAGACTCACAGATACTGTTGTTCCGGCCGAAAAAAAAAAGAAAAATGATTTTGCTACACCTTGTACACTTGTACACCTGTACACTTGTACACAAAACTGAGATGAGCTTTTATCCTTTGACGATACTCAATGTTTGATATTCTGGCAATTATGAAAAGACCAGTGCGATTTAAACTATCACCTGGTATCATGAATAGATAGATAGATAGATAGATAGATAGATAGATAGATAGATAGATAGATAGGCAGATAGACAGATAGATAGACAGATATATACATATAGATAGATAAGGGCTCTTACTCATAAATGCACTCTACAGTAGTGTCTTACGGACCAGCCTGGGAACAAATGAAGGTCAGAAGGCGATGTATGAACTAAATTTAATGTTTATAACCGTCTGGCATCTTTAACAAAGACGGTAATTAAGAAGAAAAAAAAAAACTTCCAAGATATTACATTTGTGGTTCGTGTAACCAGCTGTGTCAGCCTTGGTGGACGTCTGCGTCAATGTGAAGCAACAGACGCATGTCAAATCTTTCAGCCTGATTACACACAGACAAACAAGCACTCACCCGCTTGTGGGGGTAAAAAGGCGTAAAACGCCCCAGTGGTGTGTCTCATTGTCTAACTCTGGACACTACAGTGCATGATGGGCCCACTAGGGTGCCAGCGTGCATGATGGGCTCACTAGGGTGCCAGCGTGCATGATGGGCCCACTAGGGTGCCAGCGTGCATGATGGGCCCACTAGGGTGCCAGCGTGCATGATGGGGACACTAGGGTGCCAGAGTGCATGATGGGAGATAGATAATGGCACACAATTCCTCTTTCAGACTCCACCAACTTGCTCTCAAAGCACTCACTCCCAATCCATTTTCTAACATAATAACTATCAGTAAATTTTAGGGAGAATAAAAAGATGTTCTGGAAGGAGGTAAATAGGGTGCGTAAGACAAGGGAGCAAATGGGAACTTCAGTGAAGGGCGTAAATGGGGAGGTGATAACAAGTAGTGGTGATGTGAGAAGGAGATGGAATGAGTATTTTGAAGGTTTGTTGAATGTGTCTGATGACAGAGTGGCAGATATAGGGTGTTTTGGTCGAGGTGGTGTGCAAAGTGAGAGGGTTAGGGAAAATGATTTGGTAAACAGAGAAGAGGTAGTAAAAGCTTTGCGGAAGATGAAAGCCGGCAAGGCAGCAGGTTTGGATGGTATTGCAGTGGAATTTATTAAAAAAGGGGGTGACTGTATTGTTGACTGGTTGGTAAGGTTATTTAATGTATGTATGACTCATGGTGAGGTGCCTGAGGATTGGCGGAATGCGTGCATAGTGCCATTGTACAAAGGCAAAGGGGATAAGAGTGAGTGCTCAAATTACAGAGGTATAAGTTTGTTGAGTATTCCTGGTAAATTATATGGGAGGGTATTGATTGAGAGGGTGAAGGCAGGTACAGAGCATCAGATTGGGGAAGAGCAGTGCGGTTTCAGAAGTGGTAGAGGATGTGTGGATCAGGTGTTTGCTTTGAAGAATGTATGTGAGAAATACTTAGAAAAGCAAATGGATTTGTATGTAGCATTTATGGATCTGGAGAAGGCATATGATAGAGTTGATAGAGATGCTCTGTGGAAGGTATTAAGAATATATGGTGTGGGAGGCAAGTTGTTAGAAGCAGTGAAAAGTTTTTATCGAGGATGTAAGGCATGTGTACGTGTAGGAAGAGAGGAAAGTGATTGGTTCTCAGTGAATGTAGGTTTGCGGCAGGGGTGTGTGATGTCTCCATGGTTGTTTAATTTGTTTATGGATGGGGTTGTTAGGGAGGTGAATGCAAGAGTCCTGGAAAGAGGGGCAAGTATGAAGTCTGTTGGGGATGAGAGAGCCTGGGAAGTGAGTCAGTTGTTGTTCGCTGATGATACAGCGCTGGTGGCTGATTCATGTGAGAAACTGCAGAAGCTGGTGACTGAGTTTGGTAAAGTGTGTGGAAGAAGAAAGTTAAGAGTAAATGTGAATAAGAGCAAGGTTATTAGGTACAGTAGGGTTGAGGGTCAAGTCAATTGGGAGGTGAGTTTGAATGGAGAAAAACTGGAGGAAGTGAAGTGTTTTAGATATCTGGGAGTGGATCTGTCAGCGGATGGAACCATGGAAGCGGAAGTGGATCATAGGGTGGGGGAGGGGGCGAAAATTTTGGGAGCCTTGAAAAATGTGTGGAAGTCGAGAACATTATCTCGGAAAGCAAAAATGGGTATGTTTGAAGGAATAGTGGTTCCAACAATGTTGTATGGTTGCGAGGCGTGGGCTATGGATAGAGTTGTGCGCAGGAGGATGGATGTGCTGGAAATGAGATGTTTGAGGACAATGTGTGGTGTGAGGTGGTTTGATCGAGTAAGTAACGTAAGGGTAAGAGAGATGTGTGGAAATAAAAAGAGCGTGGTTGAGAGAGCAGAAGAGGGTGTTTTGAAATGGTTTGGGCACATGGAGAGAATGAGTGAGGAAAGATTGACCAAGAGGATATATGTGTCGGAGGTGTTGGGAACGAGGAGAAGAGGGAGACCAAATTGGAGGTGGAAAGATGGAGTGAAAAAGATTTTGTGTGATCGGGGCCTGAACATGCAGGAGGGTGTAAGGAGGGCAAGGAATAGAGTGAATTGGAGCGATGTGGTATACAGGGGTTGACGTGCTGTCAGTGGAGTGAATCAAGGCATGTGAGGCGTCTGGGGTGGACCATGGAAAGCTGTGTAGGTATGTATACACGTGTGTGGACATGTGTATGTACATGTGTATGGGGGGGGGGGGTTGGGCCATTTCTTTCGTCTGTTTCCTTGCGCTACCTCGCAGACGCGGGAGACAGCGACAAAGTATAAAAAAAAAAAAAAAAAAAAAAAAAAAAAAAATATATATATATATATATATATATATATATATAAATAATTCATTTTCTCAGCAAGTCATCCATCATATTCTTTTGGCCATTACGTAATATTCTTATCACACGTGTAATTATTTTCTAAGTAAATTATTCATAATTGTAGCCAACTGTCTATCGTCCGTTCTTTCATTTCTGCTCTTTTTTTTTTTTCTTCCACTACGAGTGTTGGCTATTCCTGCCAGTCGGCCGTGACGCCCATGGTGAGATGGATGGGCGTGGTGGGCGGCCCATGGGCTGGGGCCAGTCATTAGGCCGCCCCTCGCCGCGTTCATTTGTTGATCTCCGAGATAAGGTTCCCAGAGGGGCAGGGGGGGGCCCCTAGGAGAAACACCCCCCCATTCCTCCTACCGCCGCAAACCTCCCATCCCCCTCCCCCTTTCCTTCTTAACCCTCTCCCCTTGAACCTCCATCACCACCACCACCACCGTCATGATCCACCATTTCCTCCTCCCTCACTCACCTCTCTCCCTCCTCCTCCTCCTCCTCCTCCTCCTCCTCCTCTTCCTTGTTCGCAAGCTCACCACGATGACCATGCCTTTTATCTCTCTCTCTCTCTCTCTCTCTCTCTCTCTCTCTCTCTCTCTCTCTCTCTCTCTCTCTGTGTGTGCTACAGAATTCTTTGGCTCAGATTAATCTCCAGTGTCAGAATGCATTGGGGCGAATAATCATTTATGATAAGGAGCAATTCCTTTGAAAACTACAAGTTCATGAGTATGTTCTCTCTCACACACACACACACACATACACACTAAGACCTCTCTCCCCGTACAGCACAAGTAGGCAACTGCATATATATGTGTGTATATATATATATATATATATATATATATATATATATATATATATATATATATATATATATACTATCATTCTAGGCATCGATTAGAAGAAGAGCATCAGGAGGACCAAGAAAGAGATATAGGAGATGACATGCAAGATATCTTTACGAAATACAGGATTGGAGGACTGGCTAGACTGCAGAAGGATGAAGGATACCGAGAAAAAGTGGAATATATATATATATATATATATATATATATATATATATATATATATATATATATATATATATATATATATATATGTGTGTGTATATATATATATATATATATATATATATATATATATATATATATATATATATATATATATATATATATGTGATCACATAATGCTCTCCATGAAAGTAGGATTCGAACCGCGACCAAATGTGTGGGAGCTGGGGACGCTAACGACTCGGCCATGGAGCCTAGCATTCGTAGCTACAACACAGACGGCAGCGGTTTTCGAATCCTGCTCTCACGGAGGGCATTACACATGCCTCGCAACTACACACAGAGAATGAAGAACCCTGGGGGTTCTGTCATAGGACATACTGATCATTTGAGGTGCTCTGTGGGCCATCTTTTAAAGGCGAAAGGAGCCCAAATACAATGCTTCAAACAGATCAACCACACCAACTACTTATAACTCAGGCAATTGAGAGTGTGAGAATATTCTTTTTCTCTGCCAAAGATCAAGAAGGTAACCTCCTGCATGCGTCTTCCCAAACCAGGTCACTGCACTGACCGCCTCATTCATCTTCGAGATGAGAAATGCGAACCCGGGGTCGGTAATGTCTCTATAATGGCTGGGATTACAGAGACAAGACTACGAAACCTGATCAAATGATTGCCTCTTGCTCGGTGGCGCCCCTTGGGAACGCCGGCGAGAAGAGGTCTAATCATGTAATGGTTCACCCTTCCTCCCTCCTCCTCCTCCTCTTCCTATCCCAACAATCCAACACCTCAAGTTCTTGTTTCCTCAAGACTGCGCGTTAGATCTGATGCCAAATGATATCGGATGATACGTGTGTGTGTGTGTGTGTGTGTGTGTGTGTGTGTGTGTGTGTGTGTGTTGTTTTTGGCGTCGGCAGCGTCTTCCAGCTGGGGCCATTAAGCGGTGACGGATGGGTCTGACAGATCTCAAACTTGTTAATTATGTTTAGCACGACAGAGGAGACGCGGATGAATGGCCACTTGCGAGGAGGAGAAGAAAGTGAGGATCCTGACGAGTGATTCATTGTTGGGAGACGTGAGGAGATTAGTCTCTCGCTCCTCGGCTCTGCCACTAGTCTCGCAGTCTCTCAAAGTACCCCAGAGTCTGACGATCTCTCCAAGTACACCAAAGTCTCACAGGTCTCTCCACGATACTGATCTTCAAAGAGAGGAGTTAAAGGTGAAATCAAGCCATCTCTTAAAAGGTCCTCAGGTGAGAGCTTTTCTTAAGCCAACGGTACCTGTTTATATCTGATGCGGCCTCATCAGCGTCAGCAGCGCCAAGCCACCGTCAGGAGAGCCCCGTCACCACCGTCAGGAAAGCTTCGTCACCACCGTCAGGAGAGCCTCGTCACCACCGTCAGGAGAGCCCCGTCACCACCGTCAGGAAAGCCCCGTCACCACCGTCAGGATAGCCCCGTCACCACCGTCAGGAAAGCCCCGTCACCACCGTCAGGATAGCCCCGTCACCACCGTCAGGAGAGCCCCGTCACCACTGCTGGGAGAGGCTCAGCACCAACCATCGTGGTGCCTGACGGGAAGGGTCTCATCAGATAAGCGAGAGAATCATTATCCCACAGGAGCTGAAGGGAGGGGCTGGCCGGGAGGCAGGGAGAGAGAGGCGAGTCCATCAGGCAATCTTCTGGAAGTGCGACCCTGGTCGTGCCTAGCATGGCTACTGCCTACCCAGCGGCAGACGCGCATCGTCAAGGGCCATTCTTCATCATCAATGGCTGATAAAGGTGGTCAAACCACGGGCTTTTAAGGGGGGTCAAATGGTCTTTCTTAAGGGGTTGCAACTATTGTAGCCAAAAGATGAAATCATCATTTTTGTTGATCTAGATTACCTTTCGCATGGGGTTGAATCGTCGTTCTTCAGGGGTTAAGTCATCAATTGAGGGATGGAATCATCGCTTTATAAGGGGTTAAATCATCGCTCTCCAGGGGATGATGATGAATCACCATGTTAACGGGCTTAGGTTAACCTTCCTCAAGATGTAATCGCCTTCCCTTAAGGGTGTGTGACGATGATGTGAACCCTTTAAACTAAGGGTTTAACCCCTTCAAGACGACAATTTAACCCATTGAGGACGATTACTTAACTCCTTCGGGACTGATGATCTCAATGCACGTCTCAAGGGAGCACCACGATCACTGCCAGGGGTGAAGGGATGAATGGGCCTCCCTCAGAGGGCCACGAGGCCTCCCTCAGAGGGCCACGAGGCCTTCAGAGGAGCCCACCTCGTCGACCTCACGAGGCCAAATCATCATCCCGAAGAAATCAGAGATGACCTCGAGGATGGAACCATCACGGGGAAATGCGTCTCTCACCATCCACAAGAAAACCCACGCGCGTCATTACCACTACCATAATGACTGTCATTATAACTGGAACATGGCTAGTAATTGGGAGGTTCAGTGTGAAAGTGACTGTATGGTAATAGGAGAAGGTGAGCGGTGCATCCAGTGAAGGCGCGAGAGGAGGGGGGGTAAAGTAGGGGGTCAAGTACAACAACACCTTGGCAAGGGCCAGGATTGGCTGTTCCAGTCTGGAACCAAATCACGAAGACAATGGATTATGGAAGCATGTCAGTCAGTGACCAGGTCGAACTATATATATATATATATATATATATATATATATATATATATATATATATATATATATATATATATATATCGAACTCATAGATACATGGTTACGATTACCACTAAATGGAAATAGCATCTGAACTCCACTTTGAGCGAAGATAACCCGACCTTTTACACGATGGTGTCGGGCTAACAGTAGGAGTCTAGCTCAGCCAACTGCATCTTGTACATATCTCAAGCTTGTTTGGTTAACAAGAAGTGACATTCGTTGGAAGGTAATGTTGAATATTTCATGGCTTTATACCTAGTGAGTTCCCGGTTAGCCTGCCTGAATAGTACCGCTTCCTTTGTTTGGATGTTTGCATGATAGCCTACAGCAGACACACACACACACACACACACACACACACACACACACACATACACACACATACACACACATACACACACACATTATATATATATATATATATATATATATATATATATATATATATATATATATATATATATATATATATATATATATGTATATGTGTGTGTGTGTGTGTGTGTAATTACCTTATTTGTAGTGTACGAAGAGGGCTTTTACACTCGTGGGGGCTCCATCTGTGGAACACTGTATTCTGCACGCGATTGTATTCTTATTCGATCGATTCCATAAATCCACTGCATCCACCACTCTTACACTATCAAAAAGTATTTCTTCAAATCCTTGCTAAGTGTTCTTCTTCAGTTCTGTGTTATGGCCTCTGGGTGTTCTATCCCTGCATCTTTTGAGGAAATGTTCATCGCTGACTCCATCAAAACTGATGGTGGGCAACTCTTAAGCCTCCAGCCTTCTGCCCAGTAACGCAGCTCTCTTCATTCCGGCATTGTCTTTGTTGCCCACCTCTGGACGTTCTGTATTTGTTCTTTGTGCTTCTGCAGGCGACGTGACCAAAACCTGAGAATCGTGTTCTCCTTTTTGTCCTTATGTACGATGTTGTGAACAGGTTGATGACTATTTCCTTAACCATATACTTGAATGCTATTCCAGTATTGGCCGGCGACATCGAAAAAGAGTTTGTCATATAAAAGGTTAATAAGAAAAAAAGCAAATGATTGGCTGCGAAATCTGATGAAAAAAAAAAAACTTTTCGTCATGAGACGTCAAAAGGCAGTCGAGTTTTGTGTATATGTTACATACTGCAGAATACTTGAGGACAATCTATTCACACTTGCCAGCAATTTCTGGTGAAGATGCAGAGAAATGTCTGAAAGCGAGCTCTGGAAAGATTGACGTATTTCAAAAATGTTAGAAAATGCAAAGAATTAATGTAATTCATTTGTGTCAAAAAGTAATTTTTGAAAAGTAATCTATAATTCAGCTACATACAAAATTGATCCCCAAGAAACTTGATGATTTCAGTTATATTTAGAAAATGATGTTAGGAGATATTAATATAATATAATCATGCTTGAATGTAATTTTCAAAGATTTTACATAAATAAACAGAGTACGAAACCGATTTGTAAAAAGATCCAAATAACGAAAGATGATTCAAGAGAACGTCTCATAGAACACCTCATTTCGCCAAGGATTTATTCAGAGGATATGATTCGCTCGCGTCAAAGATTCTAAGCTCCTGTTTAAATCACACTGTCAGGAAATATTTTGGAAAATTCCGGATTATAGAGGTTTCAGGTCGTTTGAGCGCCGGATGATAGAGGTTTTTAGGTTATTTTCTTTCAAGCGTGCCACGAGTGCACTTTGAGTACGGGTATAAGTATTTGAGTATGGTAGGATATGCGTGGTATACAAGAATGCTGTCTTCTGTATTTTCGGATACAATGACAGAGGAACAAGAATGCGATGGCCATGGCCATTCTGCCTGCACAAGGTTACAATACGAATGAAGAATCGCCCTTGGCGAGGCTGTATCATCAGGAGAGCAGTCTCGTCAAAGAACGTCCCACTCCAAAGGAGTCGACATTTCACTACAACTGGAAGTAGCGCAGCCTTGGTTACAGGAGCCTTTATATAGGTCCTGGATATATATATATATATATATATATATATATATATATATATATATATATATATATATATATATATATATATATATATCCCAGGAATCTATTTATCAAGTTACCCCCAAAGGATAAACAGATGGCGGATGTGAGCCGGCTGCCCTGCCTGGCGATTAAGCCCAGGTTCAGGTGCTTCATGGGCAGCGAGATGAACCACTACACCACAAAGACTTGTTAGCCTGTCTCTCATTTTACTGTTTTTATTTCTTTCTGTTTTCTTGCTCGTGTTTTTGTGGTTGCCACCTGTGCCTCCCAAGTCTCCCGTGTTTTTCCTGTCTTTGTTTCTCTGTTTGTACATCTCACAACAACGAAATTTGTGTGTGTGTGTGTGTGTGTGTGTGTGTGTGTGTGTGTGTGTGTGTGTGTGTAAGCTTTTGACTAATCGTCACCAGGCGTTTCGTTGTTTCATGGTTCACTGTCTCATACGTCTCCCCAAATATTCCTCTTCCTGTTTATCTATTCTTTAGCTCCTTTCCCGCCCCCCTGGTTCCTTGCCCTGACGCTCCTCCACCCGCGTATTTATCGACTCTCCTTTTTTATTCCGTGTCTCTGTCTCTGACCATCTTATTTCCCCGTGTGTCTGTAGGCCTTTCTTTATGTGTACAACCCTCACCTTTATTCACGCTTTGGGCGGCGTTTCTTCACTGCCTACATTTCTGACGCCTCGTCTGTTTTGAACTCATGCCTTCTTGAAATCCATCCAGTCTCTGTATTTGCTTTTCGAGAAGGTAAGTTTTTCATAGTTGAATTTTGCACATGCTTTTGGAACTGTGTTACCAACATTGTGAAAGAATATATATGTACACACACATTATATATATATATATATATATATATATATATATATATATATATATATATATATATATATATATGCCACTCACGAAAGCAGAAAAAGATTCTCCCACAGTAACTCGATCAAACAAGTTATGTTTACGAGATGAGAAACCTGTCGCTCCTGCTAAGAGGTAGAGTCAAAACAAATTATCCAATCATCGTAAAACACCCCAGAGGGAGGGCCAGCCGGGGCCTTCACGATACGGGAACGGTGAGAAGGACACCTGAAGGTGTTCTCAACTGGAGGTATCAAAATGTAATCCTTCCTCTCTCCCTCCTCTCCAATCTCCCTCCTACCCATCTCTTCCTCCCTTCCTTGGGTATTTCAATATAACAATTCCAGGAGAGAGAGAGAGAGAGAGAGAGAGAGAGAGAGAGAGAGAGAGAGAGAGAGAGAGAGAGAGAGAGAGACTGGGAGGAGGTTTGGGATCCGAAACCACAAATAGCATGTTGCCTACGAAGAAGAATCGTTTCTATCAGGACACACTCCTCAGCACCATCCACTCCACCACACCTCACTCACGATGGACTGTGACCCGAAGGAACTGCCTCGAATAAAGATGAATCAACAGCTCCATTTAGCCAGCCAGCCAGCCAGGTTTCAAGACGATACGTACAGAAAAAAAAAATAATTACATGGTAAAACGCAGAGAGAAGAAAACCCATTCTGAGATCACCACTACTTGAGGAAATGGTGATATATATTTCACCCTCTTGGCGGGAGGGGATCATGTTGTTAGCAGGACGACTGTGATGTTCGTCTGTCGCTACAGGAGGAGGAGCAGCTGCTGTTACCGCAAGGTGTGTCAACGGCGGAGGCGCGCAGCGCGAGGCGGACGACTGCAAACGCAATGGTGCACGTGCTCGTTTCTACCGCCGCACGTAACAATCCGTCAAGACCTAAACGGCGGACTTGTTGGTGTGTGTGTGTGTGTGTGTGTGTGTGTGTGTGTGTGTGTGTGTGTGTGTGTGTGTGTGTACACTTCTGCAATATATGTGAATACAGGAGTTTGTCTCCATGTATTTGAGAGAGAGAGAGAGAGCGTTTCTTGAATTTTCAATGTTTTGAGTGATTTTCAGAAATCAGTGTTTATATCAGGTGTCTAGTGCATTTGTTTGTGCTTATACCGATAAGGAGATTCCTTAAGAAATTAGGAAAATGAAATACTGAAAAATGATCAATCAATGATTTTGAAGTGATACAAGTAAGTGTATAATGAGGGTAATAGTGAGTGTTAAGGACTCTCTTGTGATCCTTACTGAGCTGTGGTGACCTGACCGAGCCTGTGACGGTAGACGACCTGACCCTGCCTACCACTGGGGTGACCTTACTCGGCCTGGGACGGGAGAGGGCCTTACCAAGCCCAGAAACTCCAGTGAATCCAGCACGTAGGCCTTGGGCAGGGGATGACACCTCTCAGGCTGGAATTGGTGCCGAGGATCCTGGAATGGGGTGTGGTCTTTGCCATCCCGCGACGAGTGTGACACAAGAACTCCCACTGGGTCATGGAGGTGACCTTGGATTTCAGCTACTCTAGGCAGAAATGAGCTGAAAGTCATGAGGACTGGAACGCAAGGTGACTTCAGCGAACCTGGAAAGGGCAGGTGACAATCAGCCAACCTGGAAGGGAGTGAAGGTGGCCTCAGCTAACCACGGACAAATAGGTAGATGCTCTCAGCTAGGCAGACGATCTCAGCTAATCTCGAACCCAGTGGCGACCTCCAGAGGCCTGAGGCAAAGAGACGAAGAACACTCTGAGACCGTCCTGGAAGAGACGTCAGCCATTTGAGGAAGGTAAGAGGAACCTCATTCAGCTTAGGTGGTGAGGAGTAACATCCCTCAACATGGGACAGTGGGGCCTGACCTTGACCTGTCTTGCGACGGAGGGAGGAATGACCTCCACAGGCGGCCCAGAACGGGGTGGGGAACGCCAGGCTTGTGCGGACCGAGGGACGATGGGCATGACTTCAACAGCCACTCCTCCTCCTTACCCGCAACACAACAGGGGACCTCATGGTCTGTGGCCCAGCGACTGTATCTACATATATCTTTAACGAAGCGAATAATAATCTTCGGACGTTCCTGGAATGCGAGACAGGATAAGGCAGCAAAAGTTTGGAAACAAAAGTCATGCGTTTCCAGTGAGGGATACTAGTGAAAAAAAAAAAGATAAAGGAGGGGGAGGGGGAAGGGGGGCTGGGGCTGGATGAGATGTGCTTGAGAATCTAATAAACTTACACAAAGGGAAGGTATTCATGTCTGTATATAAGAGGGTGATGTACGAGGAATCGAGTGTACATCGCGGAGAGAGAGAGAGAGAGAGAGAGAGAGAGAGAGAGAGAGAGAGAGAGAGAGAGAGAGAGAGAGAGAGAGAGAGAGAGAGAGACGAGGGCACCAGGTGGTGAGGCTACATGAAGGGCTGTCATCTTGGCAGGGAGTTACCTGCCTGGCTGGACAGCGGGCGGACGCCGTGATAATACAGATAAGCCCCAGCTGCACGCTCGTCCACTCCCCCCCCCCCTCCCTACATACCCCCATCTTCCTCCTTCCCATCCTTTTTTTTGTGTGTGTGTGTGTGTCTCTTTTTCCTCACTCTCCCTGGTAATCTAACCTCCCCTCCCTCCCCCTTGCCTCCCCATCTTGTCCTCTCCCTCAACTACACTCCCCACCTGTTCTTTACTTACCCCCTAAAGCTTTCATCCCTATCCTTCCCACCTCGCCCTTTCCCCCCCCCCCTCACCATGCGAGGAATATTTGAGAATATCCTTAACGAGAAGGATCGTTTTCAGGAGCTATTGTGAGTGCAGGGGTACAGCGCACATGACTGCAGCTTGTGCTGGCTGATTACAGGACTGAATTTCAAAACATCAGGTGTAGCATATGAATACTGAACTGAAATACAGTAAATTGGTTTGTAACTGGTGGGATAATTACTGGTCTTGTAATCATTTGGACGAGAACTTTGGCTGAAGACTTCTATCAAATATCCGACTCGCTTTAGTTTCAGTGTCCATAGTTCACAACACAACTAAAAGTTTCAGAGTTCTCAGCATCGAAGACAGCGAATCCCTCTACTTGTGAGAACTTAGAACAAAAAAAAGAACCTTCTTGTGTCTTGAAAGTTTGCAGACACTGAATCTTTCCACTGCTTTTTGCAACACAACGAACCCTTCAAGCGTTTTTGATTCTTCGAAACACCGAACCCGTCCACTGATGCGAATTCCCAAAACATCAGCTCTTCTTCACCATTTCAATTCACGAAACACCAAAGTCTGTTCGTCCTGTTCTTACACTCAGAAGAATATCCTTTTGACTGATAAAAATCCCAGCAAACCGCTCTCGTATTGTAAGATCAAGTCAGAGAAAATTCCTAATTTTGAACGAATTCATGACACTGGTCAAGTCCCGAGTTCCGAAGCAGCGACTCAGCAAACGACTCCAAGTGTGTAGTGGAATTGGAACGACAGACCCCAGCAATGTTGTAACTTTACGGTGACGTAAAGTTACCAGCCATCGCAACAAAATTCAGGCACGTCACTTCACCATCGCAAGAGAATCAAGTGCGTCACTTCACCGTCGCAAGAGTTCGGGTTTCAGTGGCTCCTTAACACTATTAGCTTCATTATCACCAATCACTTGTACAGCCTCACTACCGCCAACACTCCTTGCTTCACTATCACCAGTCAACCTGTACAGCCTCACCATCACCAACGGCACTTACAGCCTCACCACCATCAACAAAAATTCTCGCCATCACCAACAACTCCAACATAACCCTAGCCAGTAGTGCCAGGTGCACCAATCACCAACACAAACAGACACAGTCACCATAATCATCATTCCTACCTCCACCATCAGAGACACTACAAGCCTCACCATCAGTAGAAAAACTGCTTACTTCACCACTGTCAACCACAGCTCAGCATTACCATACAACACAACATTATGGATCCACATAAGCACCATTTACAACCAATACCCCTGTTTATATTAGCACAGTTATGCTGACATTCCCTGTTTCTTTCTAGCAGATGAAGTTCTTAAGACAGACTGCACCCACACGTGTCTCATGTTACCCCGAGAATAGCCAGGATCGGAACGTAGAAGCGTCGGTGATCTCTAATACGCTTGTGTTGTTAGACTGGTGACAGCGATCGTGTCACCATCTCCCATTGATGACAGCGCTCCTGTCACCATCTCCGACGCGAGAGAGTCGTCACTATACGTCACTATGCTGCGTTATCACCATACAGACCATAGGATCAATACACAGCAATGACCGTCATTATCACCAACAGAACTACTATCATTACACCCTCAATTGAGTAACAAACCACCACCATTACGATAATTATCACCTTATCACTACCACCCACTACTCTCCACCACATCCTCTACCAGCCATTACCTTCCACCACATCCTCTACCACCCACTACCCTCCACCACATCCTCTACCTCCCACTACCCTCCACCACATCCTCCACCACCCAGTACCCTCCACCACATCCTCTACCAACCAGTACCCTCCACAACATCCTCTCCCACCTAATACCCTCCACCACATCCTCCACCACCCAGTATCCTCCACCACATCCTCTCCCACCTAATACCCTCCACCACATCCTCAACCAACCAGTACTGTTCCACTCCCACCACAACCACCATTACCACCCCGTTACCCCCTACTACCCCAACTACAATTCCCCCCTCCCCCTCTCAAACCGCACCCCGCTACCCTCTCCCACCCCAACTACAATTCCCTCCACACCCCCCACCCGCACCTTAGGCACAGCGGGTCATTAAGGTGGTGTAGCACCGTGGGGAGGCCCGCCGGCCACCTTGCCCCACCTGAAGGGCCACTTTTTACACCTGCAGGTGGTGTAGGTGGTGAACGACACAACCACTGCGACGCCACCTTGCTCATACCAACATCGGGGAGAATAAACATTGGAGGAGGAGGAGGAGGAGCTGAGGAGTGAGTTCATCCTGGGGATAGTTTCATCAACATTATTCCCAATGTTGTTTAAGTTCCAGGACGAACTGTGTTGGGTGAAATCCCGCATGTTAAGAAACACACGCCCCTGACGATCACAACCCTGAAGAACACACCTCTGACGAACACATCCCTGACGTACACACCTCTGACGAACACATCCCTGACGTACACACCTCTGACGAACACATCCCTGACGTACACACCTCTGACGAACACATCCCTGACGTACACACCTCTGACGAACACATCCCTGACGTACACACCTCCGACGAACACATACCTGACGTACACACCTCTGACGAACACATCCCTGACGTACACACCCCTGACGAACACATACTTGACGACCACAAACAAACGCTTGGAGGGGGGGTGAGCAAACTATAAGGCTTCTCGAAGGCATCGTCATCATCATCATCATCATCGCAGGAGACGAAGTTATGAACTGATGAATCTGAAGACCTCGTCGTAAACTCATCCTAACACACGAGCCCCTCAAAGAACCACGCTTCGCGACCCTCCCACTCTCCATTATCTGCCAATTATGGTCCTTTTTTTTTCATTCTTTTCTTCTTTTTTTTTTCCCCAAACCTGTATATTTCCACGGGGTATAGACGCCGAGGTTAATTGAGAGTCGAGAGCGATGTAACTCCACCGTGAGGTTTTAATGCCATTAACTGTTGGTTGTGTTTAGGCTCGTGTTTCTGTTTACAGCGGGTTCGACTTCCACACATCGCTCTGGACGACAACAACAACAACCCCCCCAACCCCCTTCCTTGAATGCTTTCCCACGACGCCTTATGAACTCAGATGGCTCTTTCGTGGGGTTCTATTCTTCGAGGCTCAAAGTCGCCTGCTAGCATCCTTATTCTTAGTCCGACGAAGGGGCGAAGGCGACCTCCGTCAGAAGCCCCGGAAGTGCTTTAATTAGAATGTCTTCATATATTTGTCGACGGGGAGAAAAAGGCCCCCGAGGGTGATGAAATGCTGACTGCCACACTGCGTAGAAGCGTCATAATTAACAGTGAGGGTGTGGTATTACAGCCAACTGAAGAGGTGGTATCATTCAACACACATATGTGATCTCCGAGCACATACACACGGCACTTCCTCCACAGGTGGAGGGTTGAAGATGTACCGTCTCAATGATTTTCGAATTCTCTGACAAGAGAGGTTTTCGTGAGGCTGTGTTTTGTAAGCGTGCCAGGGAACATCTGCTACATATATGTGTACGTGTATATATGTAGTGTCACTAACACAAACACACATATATATACACATGTAGGGATTTACTGGTACACATTTATAGATACGCAAATGCTATGACGTGACTAAAGATATTGATAAATGAACACACACACACACACACACACACACTTACACACACACACACACACACACACACACACACACACACACACACACAGGAATTAGCTGAGTGGAAAAAAAATATGAATGTAGACAGCACATAGAAGTTTTAAAAATCTGTGTTATGAAGTTCAAAAGTTGGGCCCACATGATCGTTGAACCCCCGCCCTGTACAGTACACAATCGGTAATTACAAAGATGCTTACACCTCCAAATGCAGCGATACGCTCGAGTGGAATGAATACAGTCTGTTACAGTCGCTTGTATTTTTCATATCTGAAGATACCGAAATCATACTTTCTTTTTACTCGGCCAAAATCTGACCTCTTGCATAATTCATGGCAGCTTGCCTCATTTCACGGCGACTCATTTTCATCAATTTGCATTTGGCTCGGGTGAATTACATCAGCCGTGTATTTGACTGATGTTGGGGCTTGAAAATCTCTGTGTATGATGTTGTAGTACTGAAGACTCTTTGTTTCTCTCATACGTTTAAGTGTCACTTTTAAGCGTATTCAGGTTTCATTCGAATCCTTTTTACTAACTCACACATTTAAGAAACAAAGGTGGTTCCCAAGACTAGAAACCTGGGGAACACCAAAGCTGGAGACTTTTACTCAATTTACTCCACTAAGTTCCAATGAGTGTTACGAGCGGACCCAAGCAGTTAAATCAAACGTACGATCGACCACCATCTGGAATAGAAATAAGATAATGGTAGCAAGAAAAAAATCAAAGAAGAATTCATCTACAAAGTTGAACCGACAAAGATGGCCATGGAAGTTCCGTCCAGCATTTGGCGAAGAGGTCGTCAGTTTTATGTGCTATGCTTCAGTGTACCTTCCACAGTTCTTGCTGTGGCTGACTCCTCCTCCTCCTCCTCCCGATGATCCGATGACTCTTTGCTTTAATATTCCGGTCATCCTTAGGTGCTGGTCGCATCACGTGATCCACGACCTGGGGTGGCTCCTCACTACCTCCCCCCAAAACCCCCTCAGCTTCTTCATCTGTAAAATGAGCCAAACCAGCCTGAGGCAGGTGCACCCCCTCACCCTGCACCTCCGTTTACCAAATGCTGTAAAAAAAAAAAAAAAAGAAAGAAGAAGAAGAAGCTATTCTTCAGGAATAACAAGTTTAGTATCATTGTTTTTAAAAAAAAATGGAGAAAAATATGCGAATAACCTTTAAACCAACAGATTTTAATAACCATGTTTTATTCATTTGACGTTGAACCTGGAAACCTCCCTCCCCTCTCCCCAGCCACCAGTGGTGGTGAACGCTTCGAGGATGCTTGAGGAGGACGTAAAACAAAAAAATGAAATAACTCATGAGTCTTCCATCGGGAGCGAACACCATGAGGTCAGCGCAGCAAACGAGGCCAGAGTCCAATCGAGGACCCCGGCCAATGCCAGGCACGCATGCTCACTAATTCCGTCAGGCTGACTGATGGATTCGGGGATGACGAACTTATTTTCCCAAGTGTCTCCTCCTCCTCCTCCTCCTCTCTCCTCCTCCTTCTCTTCCTTCACAGGCCGCGTTGATGTTGAGCTTCATACTTCTTTCATCCATATATTTGCAGAATCATTTGTCACTTTTTTGGTTAGTCGTCAGTATATATATATATATATATATATATATATATATATATATATATATATATATATATATATAATATATATATATATATATATATATATATATATATATATATATATATCCGCTGACGTGGGAGACAGCGACAAACTATAATAAACATATATATATATATATATATATATATATATATATATATATATATATATATATATATATATATATATATATATCTTTTCTTTTTTTTCTTTTAAACTATTCGCCATTTCCCGCGTTAGCGAGGTAGCGTTAAGAACAGAGGACTGGGCCTTTTTTGGAATATCCTCACCTGGCCCCCTCTGTTCCTTCTTTTGAAAAAAAAGAAAATAAAAAACGAGAGGGGAGGATTTCCAGACCCCGCTCCCTCCCCTTTTAGTCGCCTTCTACGACACGCAGGGAATACGTGGGAAGTATTCTTAATCCCCTATCCCCAGGGATAATATATATATATATATATATATATATATATATATATATATATATATATATATATATACATATCACATGGGTCCGAGGGAGTGTGAGATCATTTGAAAGTGGCTAATATTGTGTCTTTTTCTGATTTCGACGATACACTTTTTTTTTGCTCCAGTAAACACTAGTTATTTCTCTACTGTACCGAACGTGGCCCCCAAATGAGGTGTCCAGGTCAGACTGAATTACCTGGTACTTCATTTGTAATAATGATGATAATAACAATAATAACAATAATAATGATAATAATAATAACAATGATAATAATGATAATGAAAATAAGTATGATGATGATGATGATGATGATGATGATAATAATAATAATGATAGTAATGATAATAATAATGATAATGATAGTAACAATAATAATGATAATAATACTACTACTAATAATGATAATAATACTACTACTAATAATGATAATAATAATAATAATAATAATAATAATAATGATAATAATAATAATAATAATGATAATGATAACAACAACAATAATAATAACTTTACTGGATCACTACTTTCAGGAAAACGCCTGAAATCACGAACAGAACTTTGTAAACACTCCAAAAACAGCTGGCTGTAAGTAACTAATCTCTACTTAAGACACAGGAGACGTGAAGTTTAGGCAGTACTGGAGTGGCATAGCGCCAGGCGATGATGCACAGCGTCAGCGTATCTTTGACTATAATTCATTGAAGGTGTTTTGATAAAGGAAATTATCATTTTCGTTATCCTGGACTCCCAGGACCCCTTCTTATTAAATAAAATAGTACGACCAGATGATGCGGGAAGTAAATAGATTTTGCCAATATGAACGACTTTCCTGTTACGTTGAAATCACATAAAAATTAAGACTTTAGACTCCCATCTTTACCTCACATGTGCGTGTCTCAGATTTTTGCCTCTCAAGGATCGTAAAATCTCCCACTCACTTGTCTAATTAGCTTAGCCAATTTCGGAGATAATGACCAGTTGTATCTTTTTTCTTAATTCTAATCCGTTTGTACTTGTCTTAATGGGTGAGACTTGCTTCTCATCATCATTATCATCATCATCTTTACTCTTCTTCTTCTTTTTTTTCTTTCCAAATGATTTTGTACATTACACATTACCACGTTACCTGCAAGGAACTCTTGTTGTTCTCTTAGATCAGACTTGCTCTTGCTCTTCTCTCTCTCTCTCTCTCTCTCTCTCTCTCTCTCTCTCTCTCTCTCTCTCTCTCTCATACACGTACGGCGACTCAAGACTTATATCCTACAAAATCGAGAGGGTGGTTCTCAAGACGTGCCCACCACCACCACCATCTACCTCCCTCCTCCTCCACCTCCTCCTTAACATCTACATGAGAGAGGCAGTGACACTGATTAACATTCGTATCACCTGTTAAAAAAAATAATTCCCCCTAAAAAAGAAATAAATATACATATATATCTCCTGACTCGGCCCCGCTAAGAATATTCCGAGTCTTACACCTATTTGCATAGTTGCCTTTCCCGACCTTACTTAATGGGCGTAATAATTTCATCTTGGGGGATGGGAGAGCCACCTCAACGCTTACCAAGCGTGGCACATCACCGCAGCCTCGGCCAGTTACCACAAGACAGAGTGGCTCCACGGTGATCCATTCGTCTGATCGAAGGCACGCACCCAACCCATCTCCAACCCAACTCTTCGCTCGTTGTCCCACCGCTTTTCGCTCGTCCGCTGAACCCCTGTCATCCACCCCTGCTACGTATACTTCACGTCCATCTTTATATTTTCCGTCAGGGTCGGGGTGAGGATGTGTGTCCTCCGTGAGAATACCCTACTTCGATGGGTAAATGGGACGGAGTGGATACCCCAGGGGCCGATGTCTGACGCGGGACGCGGTGCGGTCGACGGGTGATGGCTCAGTGTACGAAGGCCAGCGGAGGGTGTTGCTAATGCTGGGGCGCGAGGCTCAACAACCTGCATGATTCCAGCAACAAAAACCCCCGGGACCACACACGTCGAGCCCGGCCCCTCCTGGAACACGGGCTATTGGTGCAGCTTTATTTTCACTCTGGGCCTGGAACGCCAAGTCGCGAAGAAAAATTCCCGCCATTATTATTTTTTTCCTCTTCGTTTTAATGATGTACCTGTGATTGTGAGCCGTACACCTGTTCCTCCTCTCATATACATTCGTGTCCAAAAACAGCGCATTAAGCGGTGATTTGTCTGGGTCGAGCGGTTTTTTTTTCTCCCTCTCCGTATGTGCTGGTTAGTGGTGTCAAAACTGCAGAGTAAACTGCATGAAGGAGGCAATCCCCAGGACGGTGCACTGAGCCCTATGCTATTCGGAACATTAATGCACGATTAGTGAGAGACTTGACTCAACGGTGAATCACTCACTGTTCAGCTGGCGACGTCTGGATACAAACTGCCTCACAGTTCGGAATGCAGAGCCAGCAAAGCACTTCCTCCTCCTCCGCCTGTACCTAGGTAGTTCATTGTGGACTCGTCGTGTCACTAAGGAAGACTTCAAAGCTTTCAACGCTGCAAGACGTGTCCACCACCTATCGATGCTGCTGATGGCAAGATCTGGACACAGAATGTGCTGCACTCTTTTTCTTTTCAACGGACGGTAAAATAGGTTTTCTCGAAGTTCAGTAAAACGAGGCAATGTGAACAATTCTCAGTAACACTGAGTCTACGAGAGATGCTATTTACGAGTATCGAACTGCAAGAGTCGACTATATCAGGTGGGCAAAGTGTGACCACTCCCAAGTTCTCTGTCACGTAGGGGAGTTGAGTAGAACACAGCCATGAACACAGAAATTCCAAACATGTTTTGATGTAAGGTAAGGAGCAGAGGGACATGAGGAACACATGGGGACGAATGAGGAAAATGGATTATCCACTCTTGTCGCTACGCGCATTTAAGCGCCTCGGAATCTTAAGTACCTCTCCATCACAACACGCCAAGTCTTCATCCATTCTCCATGGGAACGACGGAGAAAATGCAAGTTGATTTTTGCTATTGCTCCGCAAGTCCCTGCACACACGTCCGCCGTGACCAGGGACCTTGCACCCAAGGCAGCTGCTAAACAAGTTTTAAAGCTATGAAACGTAATCTTCACCAGTGGTACAATGATGTCTCTCTAACAAGGGAGGTGCAGATACCCAGGATGTGTGTATGTGATATATCATTCACTCCATCAACCCCCACCGCAGTAAATCAGGTCGCTGACTGGACCAGTAACAGCTCAGGTCAAGCTTGCTGCTAAATATATATATATATATATATATATATATATATATATATATATATATATATATATATATATATATATATATATATATATATATATATAATCCTTGCTGCTGACTTCTTTGAAAACGGAGGCAGTGGTCTGACAAAACAGCGATTCACAGGCGTTGAATATGTTACGAGGTTGGTGTCGGAGAGGCTGTGACAGACAGATGCTAATCAACATGAATATGAGATAAGGTTTCTGTGTATAACCTTATAGGACGGCGCTGATGAACCTGAATGCTGCTGCCGACTCATTTGCTACACTGCAGCTTGTGTTAGACAGAGACTTCATCTTGACTTGGCCTGTCCATTACCACTACTTAATGGACAGTAATGGACACCCGAAGATCTGAGAGCAATAGTGTCAACCTTAATGGTCAGTACCAATGTGAAATATTTGTATGCGGACCCCCACAAAGCCAGGGGGGTCGACGGAACGATGTTGTGATCACCCGGATCTGCTGTGGTTACGAACGAATCGGCCAATTATCTCAGAATCGCTCGATTACATCCAGCTAATGTTCATACTGTGAAGAGGAAGACAACCACGCCAATAGAACAGTAATTTGTAATGTGTCCTAAACTTGGCAGATTTCAAGCCTATATTGTCCCTGACTTGTACCAGAAAATGATTATGCAGAACGTATCCATTAAACGAATCTCCTCTGTACTTATGCAGTTCCAGGGATACAGTCGAGCTGTACGTGTCACAGAGCAGATGAGACGGCCGAGAAGCCGCGATGCGATAGGAAATAGATTATGGGAACTTGAAATGATCACGAAATTACTATATCACACACGAGACGGCACCAACATCATCATAGGCGCCACTGACGACAATGACCCACACAAAAGTTCATAGAATTTATACTGGATCCTTCGAACGTCCTGTTACGGGTATTAGATCCTCTAATTCAGGCATTCGCTTCCTGTTTGTCGCCAGTAATTGATGGTTTCTCCCCTGACGGTCCCCGTAACTCCCAACCCTATCCGTGTTTTGGGTTCGTGGGTTCTCCGTGTTTTTTTTATCTTTCTCCCACACTCGCTCAGTTATGATGTTACCGAAAGGGATGGCTCTCGACCCTCTGTGTGTGTGTGTGTGTGTGTGTGTGTGTGTGTGTGTGTGTGTGTGTGTGTGTGCGTGCGTGTGTGAGGGGAGGTCGTCTCTTACAGCGAGCTTGTCGAAGTTACCAATTCGCCTAGACAACCCTGGAGGACGACGGGTGTACGTCAATCCATATGGGCGAACTCGGGGCTTCGACTTGATTCACGTCGACGCAGGACGCGTTCTCACTGAGCGACCCATGGTAATGAGGGTGTTATGGAAGCGACGGCCGGGGTTGGGTTATTTTCCTGTCCTTGGTACCGGATGTCTGACATTGGCACCTCCAGCATTTTTCCTGGCAGTATTAAGCAATTTGCCTCCCCCGCCCTCCCTTCCCCTCCTCCTGCTCCTCCTCCTCCCCAACTCTGAAAAAAAAAAAATGACGGTTCACTGGCCCTAGGCTATGGTCTCGCCTTAACCGGAAAATTATCCGAAAATGAGTTCCCTGGGCTGACTTAACCAGAGGATGGACCCCGTCTTGGCCAGCGTCGACGGAAGAACTGGGGTACACAAAAAAGCGGGCATGAACGGTCGAGGCTTCGCTGGTCCACTGTTGATGGTGTGGGTGTTGATGGTGAGGATCGGGGGCTGATGATGGTGAAGGCAAGGAGGCGAAAATTAAGGTGATGATGATAGAACTGAGGGGTGCTGATAGTGAAGATGTGGTGGGGGGTCTTGGTGAATGAGTTGGTATTGATGGTGAAGGAGGGACTATTAAAGATGATGGTGAGATAGTACAGACAGATGTTTACAAGTAGATGATTACAGGTAGGAGTCCATCAAAGGAGAGAGGGACGCAAGCACTGGCACTCACCACCCACGCAGCAGTCTATTGAAGGTCCCTCCGACAGCATTTGAGTGTGTGTGTGTGTGTGTGTGTGTGTGTGTGTGTGTGTGTGTGTGTGTGAGTAGTCGTTGGCTATGAAGACACCTGAAGTCGCGTGATGATCACAGAGACGACAACATCCTCTCTTAAGCTGCACGCATGATGGATGGAGGGAGGACCAGCCTGGAGGACCCGGTCCATACACCTAGGCCTAAGCTCCCTCATGTGTCCCCTCTCCTCCCTTTCTCTCCCCATTAGGTTTTCCTCGCCCAATCCCGTCTGTCCCGGGTAATCTTTCCCTCTCTATCTTTCCTCCCGTTTCATCACACCATCCTCCCCTCAAATCCACCTCCTCCACAATCATATGGTGAGTGTGGGCGTATGGTGAACATTGGGGAGGGTCAGGTTGCTGGTGTGGTGAACACGAGGACACACAAGATGGCCCTGATGTCTTCGATCGCCACAGATTAACTGAAACGATATCTTGCCATTAATGAACCACTCTCGAGACATTTATGGCAAGTGGATACGTCGCCGGAAAGCAAATTAATGCCAGTACGGTGATGGAAGGATAAGCCTCGAGGTAATATGGTGAGCAATGACGTGTTGAGGTAGATCTCGGGATGGTGTGGCTGACGTGCAAGGCCTGACTCAGGGTTGGTAACAACACTGAAAGGGAAAGTCTTTAGTCGGGTGTAAAGGAAAGTTTTGACTGAGAATCAAGGAATGCACACACACACACACACACACACACACACACACACACACACACACACACATATATATATATATATATATATATATATATATATATATATATATATATATATATATATATATATATACACTCAAAAGTACAGCATATAAACTCGTATCACTTGGAAACTAAGTACATCGTCACAGGAACCTTAGCATGAAGAAAAGGCACTGTTCATCCTACTTCCTACAATCCTCGACACTTTATACCTTACTTGATACGGAAGGGGAGCCACTCGATGTGTCTCACTTACAGAATTCTAAACGAATTTCTCACTCCTCTGCTGAGAAGTCCGCAACAGAGTTTGCAAGGGAATGTGGTTATCAAAGAAAGAATATCTGTGTAGATCAGACACTGGCATGTCTCAATGGCTACATCACATAACCCGTAGATACAAGACCTCCATTCGATACAGAGCGAAACTCTGCCGCAGAGGTACTCGACCAGACACGGGAAGACTTACTCGCAACGCAGTGTGGTGATGGTATGATGAAAGTAAAACCCACGCGAGATAAAATGAAAAAAAAAAAAAAAGGTTCAAGGGGAGTTCGGTAAGCTCTTTAAGTTCGGCTGATGGGTAACCTCCACCTCGGTAACCTTAGTCAAGCGTGTAGGCCAAGATAATCCGTCCGGTCCCGGGCTTTTTATGGTATTCGGTGCTGTACCTCCGCCAGGGAGGTCCTGTCTCCGGGAGGATAACAAACACTCGACCCGACCTCTTGGCTTTTGTCCGTAGTCAACAGGCGGTAAACGTAACGGCGTGATGATGCCGGTCGCTCCACGAGTCGTTCCTGAGGGTTGAATGAAGACTTTAACAGGCCAGAGGGACGCCCGACGACGCCACTGACGTCTGTTGAAGTCAAGAGTGCGCTGCGTCGATGGCGAGGCGAGCTGTGAGCGAACTCACTTGGGTGTTCCGTCGAGAGTGTGATTCGAGACCGTGTCATACTACTAGGTTCTCAGGAGCTTCAGATGTTAGTAAATAATTCCTAACCTCATTTCTCCTTCTTCC
Source organism: Panulirus ornatus (assembly GCF_036320965.1). Classification (NCBI taxonomy): domain Eukaryota; kingdom Metazoa; phylum Arthropoda; class Malacostraca; order Decapoda; family Palinuridae; genus Panulirus; species Panulirus ornatus. Next base: position 27,287,819 of record NC_092238.1, on the reverse strand, counting down.
TCTTCCTCCTCCTCTCTTCTTCTTCTTCTTCTTCTTCTTCTTCTTCTTCTTCTTCTTCGTTTCCCTCGACCTCCTTCCCCTCTCCACCACCCGTCCCACTGCCCGAACCCCATCTGCCAAGCCCACCTCAGATCTTGAACTCAGTTCTCCCTGAATGCCTGAGGCTCTGGTTGCTGCATGCGGCGCAACGGCGGGAAAGGGGGACGGTAGAAGAGTGGAGATGAGAGATACAGAGGTTGCTGGAAAGAGGGAACAGATGGGAGGAGATCACGAAACGAGGGGAGATCAAAATGAGATGATGCATGTGTGGAGATAGAGGTAAAGAGGATTGGGAAAAGTGAATGACTACAAAGTGAGAGAGATGAGAAGCACAAAAAAGAGGATATGAAAAGCTGACGTTAGAAGAACTGGGGAAAGGTGGAATGACGAGCAACAAAAATACGATAAATGGGAGGAGGAAGACAGAAGAGAAGTACCTGGAGATGGCAGCTTTTTAGTCCTCATGACAGCAGAGACTTGCCTATGATGAGCCTTGGATTGGGTGGTGTTTATGCTGGCTGACTCTCTCTCTCTCTCTCTTCTCTCTCTCTCTCTCTCTCTCTCTCTCTCTCTCTCTCTCTCTCTCTCTCTCTCTCTCTCTCTCTCTCGCTCTCTCTCTCTCTGTCTCTCTCTCACACACAGAAACACACACACAAACACACACACAAACACACACACACACACACACACACACACACACACACACACACACACAGAGGAAGGAGGACTGAAGCACCATAAATGCTTGAGACCCGACTCACTAAACCTCTGCTGCTACTAGCACGCGATTATCCCAACCCTCGCTAAGCGGGAGCTCTCGATCTACGTATATAATCTTTCTCGTGTGATGTGCTCCTAAAACCTATTGAGGAATGAGAACACAGCTTACGCGTAGACAGACGACGCGCTACGTCGCAGTCGAGGGGCGACTTGAGGAGAGGACGAGAGCCAAGACCTCGCACGTTCTGGGTGTTCGTATATATATCTTACCAACACCGCCCATCATCTCATTTAATGCCCGAGATATACTTCCGATAACGGCGAGAGATAACGCTGTACATCCCGTGATAACTTTATATATAACCCTCAGCCTTTGTTTAACACTGCAATTCCTTTCCCTCCGATGCCCTTTGATAACGCACTTTACGGTCGTAAGGCCCCCCCACACACCACCACACACACACACACTCCCTACCCCCGGTCTTGCAAATTCTGGGTTAACCACAGCTCTTCGGGCGGTCCTTCTTCAGGCGGCTCCTGACACATATTGCTGATGATGGCCCTCCGAAGTCTGCGTTCCCATCTGCTCGGAGTGCGCCTGCGCGCATACCCCTGGCGCCCCACCTTGTAATGATACTGGCCATTGCATAATATAGAGAGGGGCGTAATAACACTCATTACTTTATCGCCCACTGATAACTCTGTTGTATACTGAGTGATAACTCTGTTGTATACTGAGTGATAACTCTGTTGTATACTGAGTGATAACTCTGTTGTATACTGATCTCTGATTCCTATCAGTGTACACAGTTATGGCTCGGGATACACAGGATCGACCGCCTCCCCTGGACGTGGCACTTCTCCTCCTCTCCCACAAGCAGGGATGATGAGGGACCTCGAACTCTCACTCTCCCACTCTCCTCCAAGTTCTTGGAGGGATCTGCCTCACTCCAAGCATTCACCTTGTAAGAAGGAAGTACTTTCCCCTCCTTCCCCCAAGCTATCGTGGAGATCTCTCTCTCTCTTTCTCTCCCTCTCCAAACCACCGTAGTAATTCTCTCTTTCTCTCTCTCCCTCCATCCTCCAAGTTATCGTAGCAGAATCAGTCTTTCCCTCCTCCAAGCAATCGTGGTGAACCTCTTGTCTCTCCCTCCAAGCTGTCGTTGGAGACGGCGTCTCTCCAAGCAATGGCAATAGTGACTTGTGTCCCTCCCTCCTCCAAGATATCGTTATGAGTGAGTCTCCCCACCTCCTCCAAGATATCGTTGGAGACCGTGCCTACCCCGTCCCTCCATCAAGATGACGTAGAGAACCTTCGTACAATCCACGTAGTTTAATCGAACACACGAACCCACGGTGATGATTAGCGTTCATAAAAGCATTTTCTCTTCTTTTCTCTCTTCTTTTTTCTTTCCGCAAGTACGAGACGCAGACGATGCGGCCCGAACGCCAACTGCGTCTGATCTCGTTTGGTACGAGTATTCTCTCTCTCTCGTCGGGTAATTACAGCTCGTAACCCACGCATCCCCGGGCCGAAAGTGGAAGGGGCACGGATGCTGGCGATAAGCCTGTCTGTCATGGTTTCTGAGAGAGAGAGAGAGAGAGAGAGAGAGAGAGAGAGAGAGAGAGAGAGAGAGAGAGAGAGAGAGAGGAGTATATTCTTCTGATGCTGCTGACTCCACCTCTTGTCAACGTTGAAAGGTGATTCGACGTCAGTCCGTCTCTGTCTGACTCTGTCTGTGTGTCTGTCTGTCTATCCGTCTGTCTGTCTGTCTGACTCTGTCTATCTGAGTCTGTCTGTCTGTCTGTTTAATCCCCTACTTTCTCATGTCCTCCTGTTGTTTGCTCCCACCTTCTAGAACACAGCACAGAGCCTCTCCCACGGACCGTTCCTCTACCACACAAGCAATTCAGACACGATCCTCGAGGAGGTTTTTTTTGGCCGTAGGATCAAGAACCGATCACAGATCTTAATCCGGGGGTCCTACGCTCACTGTCGCTCACGCACAACCGACCACACTGAACACAGGAATGATTTTGTAGAAAAAAAAAAAAAAGGGGAGTATCGAACCCACGATACAAAGTTGTGAAAGAGGTTAACAGGAACGACGATAGTCTGACACTCTGTATCAATGTTCGAGACGCATCTCCTCCTCCCTCCTCCTCCTCAGACGAGAAGAGAGAGTGAGGAGCAGCAGCAGCAGTTAACATAATGACGTTAAGGTATGTAAGTTGTAATATCAGCCACGACAATATCCACGAGGAACATCACAGGTCTTGCTGGATACCTGACAGTTTCTTATCGCCCAGGAATTTATCTCCCTCCACTTGGAGATTTATGGACCCGATCTACATATCGGCCCTATTACTTTTAATTGGTCCGAGAGGGGGTTTCTACCCGAAATTGATTTTCGTTCGTGATTAATTGTTTGATACCGGGGCACAATTTATGGAGTGTGTGTGTGTGTGTGTGTGTGTGTGTGTGTGTGTGTGTGTGTGTGTGTGTGTGTGTGTGTATGAAGAGACCGTTCACGGGGAGGAAAATTTTCTGCAATTAAGATTCAATCCCTTCCCGTCACATCATGATTTTTGGGTAAATGTCGGCGTCTGGTGTAGTTAACTGCATGCACGACGTGTTCTTAATGAGCTTCCGGTCCTGCGGAAACGATAAAATCGATTGACATCAAACCACTTCTCTCCTCCTCCCTTTTTTTTTTTTTTTCTTTACGCTGGTTGCTACGTAGAAAATGGGAAAAATCTTATCGGTTGTCAACACATTTTATAACTAGATGGGGAGTCAGATGTGGTGACGAAAAGGTATTTGTATGAAGGAAGGATACGATCATATTTTGAGATATCATAGCTTTCTTTCGTTCTCTCAAGTTGGTAAGGAGATTAAAAAAAAGAAGAAAATATCGTCTCCCTTCATATCTTCTCAAATTTGGCAAATGGAAAGCATTAATTACACTGAAGATCTTTTTTTATATGTTATTTGTTCATCGCCTGGTGAGGTACTGTCAATATATACCTGTCTATCGTCAGTGTCTGTCTGTGACTTTGTCTGTCGTTGTCTGTTTGTGTACCTCGCCTGTCAGTTCTTTGTCTGTGACACTGTCTGTCTGTAAACCTTGCTAGTCGATGTCTGTCTGTAAACCTTGTCTGCCACTGTCTGTCTGTAAGCCTTGTCTGTCACTTTATGTCTGTAAATCACGTCTGGCACTGTCTGTCTGTAAATCTTGTCTGTCACTGTCTGTATGTAAACCTTGTCTGTCACTGTATGTCTGTAAGCCTTGTCTGTCACTTTATGTCTGTAAATCACGTCTGGCACTGTCTGTCTGTAAACCTTGTCTGTCACTGTCTGTATGTAAACCTTGTCTGTCACTGTATGTCTGTAAACCTTGTCTTTCAATATCTGTCTGTTAACCTTGTCTGTCATTGTCTGTCCGTAAACCTTGTCTGTCACTGTCTGTCTGTAAATTTTGTCACTCTCTGTCTGTAAACCTTGTCTGTCGCCATTTCTCGTCGTCGTACAAATAAATTTCACTCTTCAACCTTCCCTTCGTAAACCACTGGATCCAACACCATGCAGATCCAACCCATTTAACTCTGGCTGACTTAGCTACAAAAAAATGATCTCTTGATTCGATGAAATAACAAAAAAAAAACAAAAAAAACAATAATAATCCAGGACTAAGCTCACGGGTAACAATGACAAAATGAGACTGGGAAAAAAAAAACAAAAAAACCAATATATTTCACAGACGATCCTTTTCATTTTTGCCATCGCCGCTCAATTCGTATTCCCCGGGCAAAAGAAAATACAAAAAACAAAGAAATATGTAAAAAAAAAAACAATTTATTCTACTCGTGGCATCCATCTGCTTCTTACAAACCTGCAGATGCACGTGGGAGTTTTAATCATGCTGATCATCTCTGGTGATTAATCGTCTGATACCGTCGTACTCACAGACCAAATGTAAACTGTCCGAGGGTCACGTATATTCTTAATTTCTAATCCATCATGATTAAAAAAATCTCGAGGTTTCTAATTACTGTATTTATGGTGATTCAGAACGAGTCGTATCTGGTACGACATACTGATATATGAAAATGTATCAGGTAAATCTTCCTCAATGTGTGTTTTTCCACGAAAATTAGGATTAAGACATGTAATTCAAATCATCCATCTTATCCCACCAACAACATGAAGTAAAACAGTGGCTTTCCTGGTCACATCTAATAACCATATGTAATAACTACTTCTAACAACTTAGCAAATAAGATATAATTATGTCATCATCTGAACATATAAAAATAAAGTTGAAACTAAAAAAAAAAGAAAAATAATCTTCTTTAAGCTACTAATTTGCTAGAAACTCTGTTTAGCAAATAAACAAATAGAAAAAACAAACCGGATCCACAATGTGACATTTTAAGAAAATGTTGGGGAAAAAAAAAAGACGGATTTCATGGGTTTGAAAATACAGGACAAAGAAAGATTTGGTCAAAGCGGAAGCTAAAGATGACAGGAAAAAAAAAAAAAAGAGTTAAGCACTGTTTTATAGCATAACCAATAAAGATGTCGAGTGAAGAAATAAAATATAATGAGATGTTTTAGAGAGAGATAGATAGATAGATAGATAGATAGATAGAGAGAGAGAGAGAGAGAGAGAGAGAGAGAGAGAGAGAGAGAGAGAGAGAGAGAGAGAGAGAGAGAGAGAGAGAGACGTAGAGAGGGAGATGTAGAGATTCTGTATGAACGGGGCCTCCACACGACACCCTCCACAAAACGGGTATCGTGTCGGCAGCAGCACGAAGTGGAGCAGATAACAAAAGGCGGGAGGGAGGCGAGACAGTCCACGGCGCGGATCGTGAGCAGAGGTCTCTCTTTCTCACAGTGCCACGCGATCGTCCACAGCTGGAAATCTAACGAAAAACTCTCTCTGTCTGATGAAGTCAATTACGTTAATGTCATCTCCAGCAGTTGGTGCTCCCGCAGGGAGTGTCGCTGGCGCTATGATGGGAAGACAACAGAAGGTTCGCCATGTTTCCGTTGTCTTGGACGAGGGGACAATGATGCGAAGTCCTTTGGCGCATCTACGAGTCTTGTTGATCTGAAACTATCCCGAGACACGAGAAAGACATTAGCTATAATAGTAATATCTTTGTACTCTCAGTCGAATGGCTTCCTAACTCCAATTAACCGTTATTCGTCTATTTACACAGATGAGACTCCACGAGTGTAAAACTCAAATAAAAATAGGTAATTACGCACACACACACACACACACACACACACACACAAACACACACACACACACACACACACATACACACACACACACATACACACACACACACACACACACGCACTGTAATGGTAAGTGCTCAGACTCACCATTCTAACGGCCCCAGGTTCGAATTCTGGACAAGGTAAACGGCTCAAAGCCAACCCCAAGCTGGTTATCCTTCCCTTAGGGTAAATGAATATGTAGAGTAAGCTAAGGTGTACATACATATATGATTAAATAAATAAGTAGATGAATTATATATATATATATATATATATATATATATATATATATATATATATATATATATATATATATATATATACATATTCCCCGTAATACATAAGACAATAATAAGTTACCATTAATCCCCACATCAGGTCCGTTTTCTCACCCCTCCGTCCTTCCTCAAGTTCTCCCTCCCTTACTCTCCACGTTTCAGCCTATAAACTCCCCATACCCCTCCCCTTTCCCCTCTCTCCTACGAACCTCCCTCTCCCCCCCCTCCCTGGCGTGCCAGTATTCGGGCGAACAAATACTGAATTGCAAATCCCAAGGACATGATGGAGTCCAGGTGTCCGCGTTTAGCGCCCCTTCCATCCATCATCCCTTCACCAGAAGGCTGACAGCTCGCTCCTCTAGGACTTCGCCTCCCCCGGCAGTGCTAGACTCATATCTCTCTCTCTCTCTCTCTCTCTCTCTCTCTCTCTCTCTCTCTCTCTCTCTCTCTCTCTAAACCTCTATCTCTCTAAGCATGTGAGAGGTCCCTGTAGAGATTCTCCGGCCACGAGATAGATAGATAGATGGGGGGGGGGGAGAGGAGGAGGAGGGAGGTTGCAGCTTGTGGAACACGTGTAAACACTTCCTGCATAATCTATCTGACCGATGCATCTGAGGGAGGGACGGGGCTTGGGTGGCAGTCCCTTCACCAAGAGACCTCGCCACAGGCATCGTCCGTCAGGGTCTTACAGGATAAGTGGAGGAGTTCCTGCATCACACAGACCTTTACCCATGGGGCATCATGAGAAGGTCTTGTTCAAGTCCCGTGCCTTTCACTCCTCACCAGTGCATTTGAGAAGGTCTGTGGAAGGAATGCTGGTGGGAATTTCTCCACTGCATACTTTTTTCAATACCATTTGCATCGTTTATTTTGAATGTAAAACCAGATTGGGAGTTACGTCAGTGATCGTTCGAGTATTTTACGACACTCTTATCCTGTCGTAAGACGGGTCAGACTCGTAATTATGGAGAACAGAAGGGTTGAAGGTACTGGGAAAGTGACTGGGTATGACGTACATGAATTACATGATAATATATTTACGAAAGAGGAGCTTTGGTGTTAAGTAACTGGAGTTGAGAAAGGGGAAATTAGGTGCAACTACTTAAATGGAAACGTATGCGCTTGTGTTTTCATGTGTGTATGTGATGCAAGTGTATTACGGCAGCTGAAACCCAACGTTCACCTTGGTAACACAGTCGGCAGATACGTAGAGGAGGGAAGGAAGAAGGCAGGAAGCTTCCTTCACCAAGTTCTCACACTACTACGGAAGAACTAGAAGCAATCCTCCTCCATCTGAGACACCGAGGAGCAACGCGTTATCCAACGATCCTGGAAACCCGGGGCATTCCAGCACCTCCTCTCACCACTCGTGTCACAGACTCCCTCTCACCCACTGTCTCTCTCTCTCCCTCTTGCCTTAAGACGCCACCGTCAGTGCCTTCTCTCTCTCTCTCTCTCTCTCTCTCTCTCTCTCTCTCTCTCTCTCTCTCTCTCTCTCTCTCTTTGTCTTCCCTCCTCGTGTACTGCTGCCAGATGCCTCACCATGTGACTCCCTCCCGAGGCAGGCTGGCTGGCTTGGCTGGAACGGATGACACGATTCGCCTTCTGTTTCACCCGCCACTTACATTCCAAATATGCCGAGAGAATTACGGAGATTATCGGCTCTGTTATGTAAATGTTAATGCCCCTCTCGCTCAAAACCCGTGACACAAAAGCGAAAAAAAGAGGAATATCCCACATCACACCTCGGAGCTCCTACGAAAGCGCGCCACATCGCGCGCTAACGAAATACAAATCTTGAGAACGCAACGTTAAACGAGACACTTGTGCAGTAAATAGTTGAATAAACCAACTAACATTTAACACATGGACAAAAAAAAACATGATAAATCCGAAATACATTCCTCATTCTCCTCCTCTTTCTTCTTCATCACCTTATTATTATTATCATTATTATTATTATTATTACTATTATTATTATTATCATTATTATCATTATTATCATTATCATTATTTTTCATGGTATTCTTTTTATGATGATTACCAAGATTCCGCCTCTTCTCTTCCCCTTTATATGACCTTTACTATTTACATAACAGGGCAAGAAAAGACATACCTCTCTCTCTCTCTCTCTCTCTCTCTCTCTCTCTCTCTCTATATATATATATATATATATATATATATATATTTTTTTTTTTTCTTTTTTTATACTTTGTCGCTGTCTCCCGCGTTTGCGAGGTAGCGCAAGGAAACAGACGAAAGAAATGGCCCAACCCCCCCCATACACATGTACATACACACGTCCACACACGCAAATATACATACCTACACAGCTTTCCATGGTTTACCCCGGACGCTTCACATGCCTTGATTCAATCCACTGACAGCACGTCAACCCCTGTATACCACATCGCTCCAATTCACTCTATTCCTTGCCCTCCTTTCACCCTCCTGCATGTTCAGGCCCCGATCACACAAAATCCTTTTCACTCCATCTTTCCACCTCCAATTTGGTCTCCCTCTTCTCCTTGTTCCCTCCACCTCCGACACATATATCCTCTTGGTCAATCTTTCCTCACTCATTCTCTCCATGTGCCCAAACCATTTCAAAACACCCTCTTCTGCTCTCTCAACCACGCTCTTTTTATTTCCACACATCTCTCTTACCCTTACGTTACTTACTCGATCAAACCACCTCACACCACACATTGTCCTCAAACATCTCATTTCCAGCACATCCATCCTCCTGCGCACAACTCTATCCATAGCCCACGCCTCGCAACCATACAACATTGTTGGAACTACTATTCCTTCAAACATACCCATTTTTGCTTTCCGGGATAATGTTCTCGACTTCCACACATTTTTCAAGGCTCCCAAAATTTTCGCCCCCTCCCCCACCCTATGATCCACTTCCGCTTCCATGGTTCCATCCGCTGACAGATCCACTCCCAGATATCTAAAACACTTCACTTCCTCCAGTTTTTCACCATTCAAACTCACCTCCCAATTGACTTGACCCTCAACCCTACTGTACCTAATAACCTTGCTCTTATTCACATTTACTCTTAACTTTCTTCTTCCACACACTTTACCAAACTCCGTCACCAGCTTCTGCAGTTTCTCACATGAATCCGCCACCAGCGCTGTATCATCAGCGAACAACAACTGACTCACTTCCCAAGCTCTCTCATCCCCAACAGACTTCATACTTGCCCCTCTTTCCAAGACTCTTGCATTTACCTCCCTAACAACCCCATCCATAAACAAATTAAACAACCATGGAGACATCACACACCCCTGCCGCAAACCTACATTCACTGAGAACCAATCACTTTCCTCTCTTCCTACACGTACACATGCCTTACATCCTCGATAAAAACTTTTCACTGCTTCTAACAACTTGCCTCCCACACCACATATAAATATATATATATATATATATATATATATATATATATATATATATATATATATATATATATATATATATATATATATATATATATATATCAGAACAAAAAACCCTACAAGTATGAAGCCATCTCACTTCCACAACACACACACACACACACATCTCAAGTTTCTGGATGACACTTAAGATACCTACAAATTCAGCTCTCAGACCCAAGCTAAACCCTGAGCCCCATCCAATGTTCCTACCTTACTCTAAGCATCATGGCACAGAATGCGATCCGGACCTGACCAAAGGGATGTCACCTTGCGATGACATCCGCGTACTTCTTCCAAAAACTGACTCCATCCGCAGTAACACGACAATAACGCCCGTTGGCTTGATGCGCGCTCGTGTCACTCTGCTGGTCAGGGTTCGCTCGCCTCCTCTCTCTGAATACAACAATCAAATCACCTTCGCCACACAGTTGTAATCTTTTCAAGGGAAGGAACCAACAGTTTCACATTTACCACGACAGCCCAAGCCTCATCATCAGAAGGTTCCTGGCGCAAACAAGTCGTAGACACAGCCTTTTCCAGACCTCGCTCCACTAGAATTGTGATCTACTCCACATTAGTATTCTGGATCAGCCGTCCTCCGCATCTCTAAACGTGCTAGAAATCTAGAAATTGCTTCGAAGAACCCATGCAAGAAATACCTCATCAAAATGCTGACTCTCTTTTTCTTTTTTCTTCCACGAAGTTCTGCCATCTCTCGGGAAGTTAGTAGGTTCAATGCAACTTTTGGAAGCGTGGGGCGTCTTTCCCCCCCCCGGCACGTCTCGCCTATCCCTTCGTCGGCTCCACTCTCAGGCGATTCCTCCCTCTCATTAGCAATCTAGCCCTCGTCTCAAGCTTTCCGCTTCACGTCAGTCATTCAGTGTCCACTCACTGCTCCCCTGCTGCGCCGGTGATTATTCCTTCGTGGAATTTCTATCATCTAGTGCCTGTCCGGGACCAGGGCTGGCTCTCTCTCTGTGCTCGCTGCTTCGCTGTCTCGTTCAGGCTCACTTCATCATCTCTTCCATTCTTCAATCTTCTCCTCTGTTTATTTTCTTTCATTATCCATGACTGGAGCTTGTTTTTTTCTGTGGACAGTCGTAAGAAAGACTTCTGGAACCCGCCTGAGCAAAGGTGTACTCATCTCTGTCTCGACAGGGGGTTCGATACAGTTTCGAACGCGCTCGTATCGAGAATTCGGGGTCTTTCAGACATGTTCCAAGTCTTTTGCCTGCTGCTGTTCAGCAACAAGATTTATATGTACCTATAAATCACGTTGGTGCTTCCTACCGTCTCTCTGTCGTGTTATTCCTACCCGTCAAAACCGATCATTAACTTCGGTTCATATCTGCAGAGGGTGTACACGGGAGAACGCTTCGACTTGCTTCGCATTCATGCTCATCCTCAGCTTAACGTCGAGGGCATCAGTGTCAACAGTTTGCTTATTGTGGAACTGTAGCATGCTTGTCTCCGCCTAGGAGGGGTTGGGGTGGTGGAGGAAGGTTAGAGGTGGGGGACTGCTGCTCCTGCTCCTGCCACTGCTAAATATTTATCCCCGACGGAAGGTGCAACGTGGCCTCTGAATCGTTTGCTTAAGCTTTCGTCGTGCGCAGAGGGACGACGGGATCCGACGTGGGTTACCAGGGGTCGGCTATGTCGTGCGTCCAGTGGATCACGATAACAAATGAATGAATACGTCCGTACGTCTGATCTACGAGATGATATATAAGTAAAACGAAAGGAGACTTTTAACACGAGTGATAAATGGACTGGAGCATTCATCCTTCCAAAATAATGCCTCAGCTATCATTAATTACAGCTAACTGATGTAAATGGCCGTTCTAAAAAGAAAAAAAATCTTGTCAGAACAAAGCAAACTAGCAATTATACACAGTTAACACTATGCACGGCTGGCCAACAGCCCAAGTCCGGCTGCAGGTCGGGGCCTGTAGGTGAAGACACCTCTGGCGCGGGTCTTTCAAGACAGCAGAATGAGTCAAGAAATGTTTCTTCTCCATCGCGGTGTTCGAAAATGAACTTTTCAAACACCCTGTGACATTTCTTGGCGTGACAGTCCCACGCAGATGAAAACGTGTGTCGATAAAAAGATTCTGTAGCAGAAAAGGTTGATGGCTCTCTCTCTCTCTCTCTCTCTCTCTCTCTCTCTCTCTCTCTCTCTCTCTCTCTCTCTCTCTCCAGTCATCATCTTTCCCTCATCCCCTCGTCACACTTCTTTTCTTTTTCTTTTCTCTGCAGTATTAGCCTGATGCTCTTCCAGCTCGAGCACACCCTCACCAGCCCGCTTGTAAGAGTCTCCCACTTGTCTCTCTCTCTCTCTCTCTCTCTCTCTCTCTCTCTCTCTCTCTCTCTCTCTCTCTCTCTCTCTCTCGTGTACACCAAACACGGCCCTGATGAGTAAGACACCGAATATCTAAACAAGCTTAGACAATTCACGCCGTGGCTATCGCTAGTAAAACCTCGGCGCTCAGCTCTTGTCTATCAGATAGATCATGGTGTGGTTCTGCTTTACGAGACAGAACAAACTAAGATCTTGGATACATTTCACAGTCACTTCCAGGATCCGGGAATCTTTGACTCCATCATTCCAGTCTTCAGTCACCGTTCCAGCCCTCAGACAAAACTGGGTTTCTGGTTAGATTTCGAAACATTTCTCTGCTGGAAATTATTCCTTCCTTTGTGATTATGATAATGAGGTATTACATATTTGGGACAGGTATTTTTATAATATATACAAATTCATATATTTTCTACAGGCATTACTGATTATCTGGGGAAATCGTTCCAGAATATATTTCCCTTAATGTATATACTCAACCTTAATCTATATCTTGAAAATGGCGTTTCTGATATATATATATATATATATATATATATATATATATATATATATATATATATATATATATATATATATACCTGAAGTAAAATGATTACAGCTAATTTGGTTCTGCTACATGATCTGCATACGTAAGAAAAATCGTCAACTAGAGACTTGATCAAAGTCTCTGAGGAATTCCTAAGTTCCGTAAGTTCTGAGGGAGAATATCTCATCGCTGGACAGGAGGCGACGCTGGTGCTTAGAATACATTACGAGGAATGAGGAAATGCATCATGCGTGTCCAAGGGTGGGATGGTTATTGATAAGTTATGTTCTGTGGTGAATTTCAAGATATTTTCTTTGTCATATCATTGATGATCAAGTTAGCAATGGTGCTATTTAGAGTATGTGTGTGTGCATATATATATATATATATATATATATATATATATATATATATATATATATATATATATATATATATATATATCAAACTCTCCTTGACTCTCGTTTTCTTAAGCACTTACAGTCTTATTCCCTTCTTGTTGCAATACGGCATTCACGGTGCGTCCGTCTGTCTACTGGATCAGGTCGCCTCTCTCTGAGTCAACTCTGGACACTCCTGGACATCGTCAGCATCACAAAGGTCTGCCTCCCAAGCGCTGGAGGATGTCGACCAAGTGCGTCGACATTTCTCCTGTGAGGAGCCATACCATATCTATGAGGGGAGGGTCTCCTCCTCGCTCGCCTTAATAGGGACTTCCGTCTGCTGCGCATCTGAGGTTGGCTCTAAATGAGCCTCTTTATGGGGCCAAGGTGGCATGAGTAGCCAATCCGCTTCACTCACTCACTCATTCTCTAACCATCATGGTGGTACCTGCTGACTTCTTCTCTCTCCCCCTCTTCTTCTTCTTCTTCTTCTTCTTCTTCTTCTGCAGGCCATCGTTTTCGGGCCGGTGTTCTAGTGAGCTCCGGGTAATTCTGAGCATCCGGCTTTCAGCTATGTTTGGAGAGAGAGAGAGAGAGAGAGAGAGAGAGAGAGAGAGAGAGAGAGAGAGAGAGAGAGAGAGAGAGAGAGAGAGAGACAGAGAGACAGACAGACAGACAGAGAGAGAGAGAGAGAGAGAGAGAGAGAGAGAGAGAGAGAGAGAGAGAGAGGGGGGGTGATGATCTCAAACTTGGAAAGATTAAGGGAGAAGAGGTCGGCGTTACCGGACTCTTGTCTGCTGCATGCGGTTGCGCTGAGAGTGAAAAGCCACCTTCGGCGAGGAAACGATACAATCACGTCGAAGACCCTCTCGCATCCTTACCCTGCTGCTGATCGTAGCGACGCCTTGGAGACCATGTTATACTCATGAGGGAGCAAAGGGATCTACTTACAGGTCCCCTTTGAACTGAATCGACCTCATGCTTACCCCAGAAGAGAGTTAAGTGTCGCGCTATACGAAACACATATGAGCAGAAACACTTTGGAAACACGACTGGAAAATCACTAAAGTGAAAAGAGTGTAGAAATATCCTGAAATCCTGAAACATTACTGAAGTGCAGGAGACCTCAGAGGCGAGTTCTTTACTATGGCCAGAGACGTTGACCTAATTACTACCCGTTATAATTACGGTCCTCTCCCTCAGCCTGTTTATTGTTCCGCTCCTCTCGAGAATGTTAATTTAGATATCAGAGATTATTCAGGGTCTTTAAGACCTTGTGATGAACGACGAAAGTAAACACGGTTTTCATAGGATTAAGAATTACGTTATTATTTTTCTTTTTCTCGTGTGTGTGTGTGTGTGTGTGTGTGTGTGTGTGTGTGTGTGTGTGTGTGTGTGTGTGTGTGATTCATTAAAAGTGAATACTTCTGAATGACTCTCGACGCAAATGCATATTAGTGTAACAGCATCAGACAACAGCGACTGAAGTAGCGAAGCCAACTATGAAAACAGGAGCAGCAGTAGAAGAATCAGTAGAAGAGGGCGTGCAGCAGCAACAGAAGTAGAAGCCATGGCTCGTGCAGCAGTAAAACAGCAGTCATGGGAGCAGCTGCAGCATCAGCGACATTACCAAAGCTACAGCGGCAACAGGAGGATCGGGAGACGAAAATGGCCCACGAAAGCGGCAACAACAGGAACGGCAAGGCCGGGTGGAACACCAGAAAGTATCGGGAACAAAGAGCAAGGAAGAGTGGGAAGGAGTAAGGTTGGGCAGCAGGAACAGCAACTGGAAGAACGAAGGAATGGAACGGAAGAAGATAAGCTGAAGGGAAGGGTCGACAAAAAAACAAGAGATGCATCCTTAGAAACGGTGGGAGGAGGAGGAGGAAAAGAAGACAGCTAATGGGAAAAGCTGCGGCATGATGAAGGGGAGGGATGAATAAGGAAGAGACTGACAGGGGCGCTTGAAGGAACATCAAGGAACAGGGAGGAGGAGGAGGCCGGAGCAGTAGCAACAACACCAGGAGAGTCCAGCCAGAGGGCACGCGGTGTGGGAGTCTTCGACCCAAGCGTCATTTGCAGTTTGGGCACGACCACTCCCCGGGGCCGGTACACAGACGTACTGCGGAGCCACAATTAACAACCACCTCTAATTACACACTCGAAGAGAGTCTCTCTCTCTCTCTCTCTCTCTCTCTCTCTCTCTCTCTCTCTCTCTCTCTTTGCTGTCTTTCCTTTGTTCCTCACACACGTACATACAATCTCTCCTCCTCCTCCTCAACACATAAACGAAAACACACCTGACGACGACGTACGCGGACGTGACTCGCACGGCCTCGTTGTTCCTTAGATCTAGATTTTGTTTCCAATGTGGTCAGAGCGACGCGCAAAATCCCTGCCATTTGTCAACATCTCGTCTCAAGCACTCGTAACTACTCTCTCTCTCTCTCTCTCTTCTCTCTCTCTCTCTCACACACACACACACACACACACACACACACACACACACAAGCATACTCGTCATACCGCCGACCATAACTATATCTCCTTCATATACAAACGTACATGAAGTGAAGACATTTCAGCACATCTCTACCGCCGGATGGGTAACGGTGACTGTGGTCACCTCAACTTTGCTCCAGAGTGAGGGGGTGTTGCTGAGTGCCCATCGGCTTAACAGAAATCCCAAACATTATTCTCGTTTTCCTTTTCAGCCCCAGCCGAAAAAAAATAGATATCCTCCACGAGGCCAGATATCCTGACAAGATACATAGAAAACGGCGCAGAAAGGAATTGAGAAAATAAGGAGAATAATAATAATCCAAGTGTCGTATTAGGAGGTAAAGAACACGCAGAGAGATTGCATTTGTTGCTAATGACGTAAAATGGTGAAGAGTTCCGGAGACCAGCAATGTCTTGACGGATACAGGTATCATGAATGACCCCGACTTCACCCTCGAGAATCTTTCGCATTTCCATATCCTATTTACTCTATATGTACAATATTTACTTCGATATTCACTCTCTATGTACAATATTCACTTCGATATTCTACGGTGAAACAAAGATCTATCACCTAATTACAACAACCAGGTTCGTCATTGGCCTTTATGGTCTTCTCTCTAATGAAACGTAGAAATCTTTCTGTTCCGACAGGAAACGTTTTTAGGAACGTTTGTGTACGGAGGACAGCACACAAACGTTCGCTGATGCTCACAAGATACAGAGGTACAAGTGCAAACATTGTTTCCCAACAGAACTTTTGATCTATCAGAAAATGAGAGGCTCTCCATCGAAGAATTTCTAAGTCATCCCACGGGAGTGTTCGTCAGGGTCGTGCCCTCTGGTGACGATCACATCATCACACGGTCGAACACTCTCGGTGGCGTCGACTCTTCCAGCGAACACCGAGGCCGTGGAACACAGTCTGACGCAATCGCTTCTTCAAGACTGATCTTGGCTCTGTCGCAACCCACCGTTAATGACAACTTCTCCCCCTCGAGTCTCTGTCATTATTACCATGTGTATCGACTGACCTGAGGCGAATCTGGGAGCACCAGTGGCCACTGTGTCAATCTGCGTATTGCGTATTCCTCCTCAGCTTCCTCGGGACAGACCATCCGGGAGCGTGATGATCATTTCTGATCGCGTTGGTCATTCGAAGCACAGTCCGAGGTAGTCTAAGAGGTCGCCTCTTTTCCACGGAGCTTCGACAGTTGTGCCGTGTTCTTGTCACTTAATGCTTCCGGAGTTCATTGGATTTCCTCCCAGTCCACAGACGAGGCATCAACCATATTAAGTCGACTCTACCCTACCTTCCCCCCGAGCTACCTATTCCGCGTCTTTTGTCGGCTCCTCTCGCCGGCGCTGGTCATTTCACGCACCGCTGGTCAGTTGCGCGCGGCACTGGTCATTTTCTTGATTGCACGCAGACCAGCTGAAGGGACAACGAACAGCTGGGCTGGAATGCAGCAGCAGCAGCAATAGCAGCAGCAGCTACAATAGCAACAGGGTAACGTTAATACAGCATGAAGGGCGAGCCTAACTCCTCCTCGAGCCGGAAAGGTAAGGAAGGCTCACCAGTAACCCAGCAAGACCATCTGGTACCGCGAAATAATGGCAGTCGCTTCCCTTCGGCTGCAAATTCTTCGGGCGAGACGCGAATTGTCGGCTGCGCTGACCACAAGGGAGCGATGAACAAGTTCGAGGCGCAGTGACAGTGTGGAAGCTACGGACCCACATCGACCCACACTTAATTGGGCTGTTAAGCGATCAAGACCTCGGGTTGGTCACTGTCTGTCTTGTACAACGTCACTCTAGGAGGAGAGAAAAGAGAGGAGGGACCGGGCTACGTTTTCAGTGTCGGTTTAACTGGGTTCTCTTGCTTTCAGTGAGGTGTATATATATATATATATATATATATATATATATATATATATATTGTAATTGAACTTGAATTCTTTTATGTATTTTCCTTTAAAAGTTAATGATATGTAAATTGTGGGACATCGCCATATACCAAGTCACTGAAAATATTCTAAGCAAAGTTGCCCAATATAAAAAGAAAGAAAATGAAAAAAAATGATCTTCCAAAAATGATCCCAAATGAGAACACGAACATCACGTCACTCAGAACAGATTTCATTTGGTGGCATATTGTTGTATGGGAAGTGGTTAGCGTGGCTTATGGCAGCATAGGATCGTGGATGGCGTGGCTTATGGCAGCATGTGGGTATGCGACTGGTTTGGCTTATGGTAATATGGGAACGTGGCTGGCTTGGCTTATGCTAGCATGAAATCGTGGCTGGCTTGGCTTATGGCAGTATGAGAGCATAGCTGGCTTGTCTCGCCTTTGTCCTACCACACCACACTGAGGTGAACGGTGGTTGCGTGGTGTGGCTGATAGCCATCATTTCCTTCCACACATCGACGGATGTCATGTGGCCGAACGGATCATCCCCCCGACCTCGCACCGTGTGTAGTGGCTTAGAAGGCAAAGGAAACGAAACATGGGATCGAACCCGGAACTAAACCTATCGTCTACGATGCAAGTAAAGTCTTTTTTTTTTTTTTCGTCCGCTAACGACCAAAAATACAGTTTTCTTTCTCTCTTTCGCTTGCAGTTCATTTTTTGTTGCTTAAAATATTCAGCTTAATAGCGTGGCGAAAGGCCGCACCCTGCGTCGTCAAATATGCTAAGGAACTCGATTCATTTTCCTCCCGACTCGAAATATTACGAACGTAAATCCCCGCCGACAAGGTGGAGCAGACCCGCGCACCGGACCAAATGCTGACGATGAATCGGTTGAGTAATAGCAACGTGAATGATCGTTGATAACGAGGGACATTACGGGACAAAAGCTGGGATTTAGGGACCAAGGTCCGCGCTGCGGTACGAATGGGACGGAAATCCCAGGAGCGAGGCGTAGGGTGTCAAGACACCCCCCCCCCCCCCCCCAGGCAGGACACTTGAGAAACAAACAGGTACTTGTGAACCAAAAAAAACAACAACCACCCGGGAACAAATTATTATCAACTACGGCTCAAGCTTTCGGGAACAGGTCGGCCCCTTCGCGGAACAAAGGCGACTCCAGGGAACAATTTACGCATCCCAGAACAAAGCAGACGGCCTGGAACAAAGGAGACATTGAAGAATGCGGGCATTATGGAACAAAGCAAACAAAAACGACCTGTCTAGCAAACTAGATACTGGGTGGTTGTCTACAGAGAGAGAGAGAGAGAGAGAGAGAGAGAGAGAGAGAGAGAGAGAGAGAGAGAGAGAGAGAGATTAATTGAGAGAGGCTGTGTAAGCATAACACAGCGAGAGATATGAGGTCGGGAGGAACATACATATACATACATGACCATCACCCTGTCAGATCGGCAGGGGCACCTCGCGAAAATACTAGGTGATGGGGGAGGTGGGGTTCGAATCTCTCTCTCTCTCTCTCTCTCTCTCTCTCTCTCTCTCTCTCTCTCTCTCTCTCTCTCTCTCTCCTATCCATCGATCTATCTGTCTGTCTATCTATCTTTTCCAGAAGTGTTATGGCCATACCACTTCGCCCGGACCACTGGGGGTCTTCAGAGGTCTGTGTACCTGTATAACAACTCTCTACAACTCCATCCCGACAGACTCAATCCATTTCCTAACGTTATATGTGGCCTCGTAAACTCGAGCCCTCAGTGTGAGTGATCGCCCCCCCCTCACGTCTCTAAACCTCCTGCAGTTTTCTCTCGGTGGTGGTGGTGGTGTTGTGGGTCGCAGCAGCTCGTCCACTGGCTGAGCCACATCGGGACAGGCCATTTCTTGGACGTGTAATTAAGGCGAGCGACGAAGAAAATGGCATCCCTCTCAAGACGACGTGATGGCGCCGGTGTCGGAGGGATCATCACCGACACGTAGATGACGTGCGCGATACGGAGAGAGAGAGAGAGAGAGAGAGAGAGAGAGAGAGAGAGAGAGAGAGAGAGAGAGAGAGAGAGAGAAGAAACGCTCAAACCGGAAAGACATGCAAAAGGTTCCTGGTGAGCCAGCGGGCGAGTGTTCTCTCCTCCGTCATTACCATATAGACGAACCCGTTGCCGCCACAACACCACTCTCTCTCTCTCTCTCTCTCTCTCTCTCCCTCCAACCCCCCCCCCTCCCCTTCCTCAGCGTGGGGCGCTGGGTCACTCTCGGGCGGTGGTACTGACGCTAACTCCCTCGCGGGGAAGGGGGAGGAAGGCTTGAGGAACGCTAAGTAAAGGAATTATCAAGAGGAAGCGACGTCGTCAAGTGTTTCGAATTTCGCAAGGGCGGGATCGGTCGCGCGCGCGAGAGAGAGAGGGAGAGAGAGAGAGGCGCGGCGACCTGGTGCTGGAGGTGGGCAGTAATGGGAATCACTTCATATGCTGGGGTACCCAGCGAGGTGCTCTGGGGTCCCCAACCCCCTCCTCCTCCTCTCTCTTCCTAGTGGGTAAGGCTTCCATCCTACCCTCCCTCCCTCCCTCCCTCCACAGTAACGACTTGCCTCCCTCCATCAGGGGGTTTGTGCGAGAGGAGGAGGAGGGGCGGTAGGGTAAGGGAGGATGGGTAGGGGTAGAAGGAAAGGTGTTGGTACTGGCTGGTGGGAGGAGGAGGGACGGTGGTGGAGAAGAAGGGTTGAGGAGGTGGGGTTAATTGGGTAGTGGGGTAGGGGAGGCAAGCAGCACTGAAGCGTTCACTTAACCCTCTTAAGAAACTGAACCTAATTATCTTTAAGTGCCAGTACTCATCTTCGTTACTCGTGTCTTCTGCACCACAGTTCTGTACAAAAAGCAATGTTCTCGAAGCCACTTGCATCTCAATCATCAACCTAGTTAACGAACGTCTCTCCCTTCCTGCTTTATCAACCTGGCCAACGAAAGTCTCTCCCTCCCTTCCTGCTCATCAATTTCTAACATGGTTAACGAACGTTTCTCCCTTCCTGCTCATCAATTCAACCTGGATAACGAACGTTTATTTCTTCCCGTTCATCATTGTATTTTTCGGTTCCTCTTCCTCCCTCGCATCAGAATACTGTCTCAATCCTCCTGTGGGAAGTCTCTCTCTCTCTCTCTCTCTCTCTCTCTCTCTCTCTCTCTCTCTCTCTGAAATGGTTCACTTATACTACTTTTTTGTCTTTTCGGAAATTCAGTTCAACACTCAAAAAAAACAAACACATATAGCCCTTGATTCCTTTAAGGACTACACAGAATTCATAGTCACATGAGAATCTCTGGCTCTTATATGATACTAAGGGAATCGGAGAGTATGCAAGTCGACTCCAGCCCTCATACACACCCGGGGGACGTGAGGTTTGGATTCTCTTCACGGGACTGTGACTAACCCCCACGTAAAGAATATAACGATTCAGACGCGATCTGAAGGGGAATTCGTTCCCTCTTCCCCACGTCATCTCCAGATCCACGTCCGAGTGGGTTTCATCCACTTTCTGAAGCTGAAATATTTAGGCAATTTGTTTCCTACATCGCCTTACACTCAAACTTAAACCCTGGTTCCTTAGTCTCCTAATTCATGTGAGTAGATTTGATGGAATACATTTTTTTTTTTCATTTTCATAGATTTTCCAGCTTTTCCTTTTAGACAAGTTTCATTCCACTACATATAAAGGTACATTACCCTTACAACCACCACTGTACCCTTTACACAATCTCTCAAACACCTAAACCAATTTCCTCACACAAGCCCTACAACCGTTCTCCCCCACCGCCCTACATACTCAATGACGTTCCTTTACATTACCCCACCACATCTCTCCTCCCTTCAACTAACCCGAGGCGCCCTCCCGGTGAACTTCCTCCCAACACACAAACCCGTAGTTCCACTCTGACCAACAAACTCTAACCTTTAATATCCCATTCCCACATTTCTCTTCCATTTCCCTCACGAACACCCTTACCGACCCATTACATCCCCATCCATACAGCTCTTCACACACACTAAATCATACTCGATCCCCAACCAAACTGTCCATCCCGAAACACATGCCAGTCAACATTCTCCCCAAGCCATACTATCTCCCCGGTCATCCTTGTGCCCACTCTCTCCCCAACCACAACCCCATCCTCCCCACACACTTCCATTCCCAGCCATTCACCCATTTTTCCTCATCCCACAAACGCACACTGTGTATATTTTGTTATTATACTTACATGGGGAAATCATACGGTAAAAAAAACAAAGAAGAGTAAAGCGAACAATACACTTCGTAATAGCACATTCTTCGTGCGGATGACGTATCGTCCGGATAATAACGATAAAGACCGTAAAATATGAAGTACCAACCGATAATGGCAGGAAGGAAGCTTATGTGGACCAGGTATCAACTCAGACCGCAAGGAACCAGCCACCTCACGAGCTCTCGCTCAACCATTCGCACCCTGATGGCCATAGTCTCAACTTGGAGTGGTTTCCCACACACACACACACACACACACACACACCGTACCATCTAACTCCCACCGTAGGAAGAGCGGTCATCTGGCCCGACTTCGGGTGTAGCGGCGTCTGCTGCAGAACCCGGCTATGTGGGGCTCTTTAAGAGCGGTAGTCCTGGCGGTAGCGCCCGGGACGCCCTTCATCACCGGCCTTGTGTGTGTGTGTGTGTGTGTGTGTGTGTGTGTGTGTGTGGTTAGGATGGTCGTTGTCGTCTGTGCAGTAGTAGCAAGATATATATATTTTTTTTCTATTCGTATTCTGAAAGTAAGCTTTACGAATGTTCTGAATTTATTTCAACTGTGAATATTACGTTTTGTGTGTGTATATATATATATATATATATATATATATATATATATATATATATATATATATATATATATATATATGTATATATATATATTCATATCTATATAACCATGTGTGATTTTTGTCGTGCGTTTGTTGGTTAATCTGTCCCAGTTAATTTACCAAGAGTTTCAGATTTCGTTCGACGATTCACACATCTAACAAATGTGCGCCAACACTTTCTTTTACTCCGTCCATCGAATGAATATTGAACAGCTCTTGTTTGAAGCCAAATGAAATCCACAGGATCTCTATTCCACCGAAAATTTTGTTTATATATATATATATATATATATATATATATATATATATATATATATATATATATATATATATATATATCGCGGGCAAAACATGACCCCACCCCATCATGACCATCTTGGTTGTAAAGAAAACAGGCGATGAAATGGACGAAGAAACCAATCAAAACTCCTGAAATGTTCGTGAAACTCCTTCACTAAAATTTCGTCTCTATTCATCCTCTACAAATCATGTTCTTTTTCTGGTGCCTTTACCTCCGATTCTCCCAATATTGTGATATCAAAATAATTTTTTTCTTGTTTGGTTTGTTTCTTCGAGATCGCGTTATGGAAAGGATAAAATCAGTACCTCAGCTCATGTTAACCCATGCCTTAGTAATCACTGTAGTACAATATTTACAACTAGCGTTGGTCAGTCTTTTAGACAGGAATGTTCTCCGAAGCCAGACTGCAAGAGAGGGATTTCTCTTCATATCTGGACCAAAACGAAGGACGAACGTGATAATCACCGGGAAAAAAAAATACTCTAAGTTTTTCTTCAATAAGATTGTATCGTCAGATTCTTCGTTTCATAGTAAAATAAGTCTGAATATTTCTAAAAATTATTTCAATGACGCCGAATCTTTTCCGATACTGAACTCAAAGTATCACCGTGACACCACATGCGCTGCAAATTATCTAGTATCAACCATGAAAAAATACTGTCTTGTAAGTGAACAAAAATTATCTTGTTATCCCGCGGTAACATTCCTGAAACTTGTATATATCGAGGAAATGACTTATAAGTTATACAATCACATCATACCATCCTGTTATTCATTTCCATCCCACTGTATTGAATCACAGGCCTCTAACTTCTTAAAAGAAAATTTGATCTCATATATTTCCTCATGAGTGATGCTCATTTCCGTTTCTAACACCGTCTGTCGCCTTGTCCGCCGCTCATCTCGCGTTTCGCCCTCACCAAGTATTCCATTCCCTTATCTCCCATCACTCCTCCTCATAGACGGGTCGTTTCTGCTGTATTTCTAGCAATAAATCAGGTTTTTGTAACTGTCATTGATGTGGTATCGATAAATCCCCGTGTCTTGGTTATATACGTCTTATATTTCTAACGTCCCCCTCTCTCTCTCTCTCTCTCTCTCTCTCTCTCTCTCTCTCTCTCTCTCTCTCTCTCTCTCTGCGCTCCGACGCGCCGTGAGGATCAACGGAGAGCATCGGCTGCCGCTGTTGTTGACGCAAGTCAGCTGTGGTGGCGAGGCGAGGCGAGGCGGCGGGGTCCCGGGACCATCATCATCTTCCCACCTCGCTTCTTCCTCGCCTTAAGACGTGGGCGGCACCTCATGTGTATGCATAAGCTTTTCATCATACAAATTACGATATCATTACTTCCCACCGCGGGTAGAAACGGTTCGAAGCACTTAAACTGGTGCTGGAGGAGGGACGAGGGAGTTAGGGGTGGGTGGGTGGTTGGTTGTGTCAGGCGAGCTGACGGTGGTGCCAGACAGCCGAGTTCTTTCGATATTCTGCGGCGTTGGACGGTACGCGTCGGCGTGGTTCGCCCCGGCGCCGTCGCGCAAGGCACCGCCGCTGAGGGCGATTTCAACGCGGATCTAACGCGAATGAGGGAGAAAATAAACGAGTTGATAAATCTGATCGGCTCGGGGATTACCATTTCTGTTCATTAAAACGCGGATCCCCGGACCAGGCAGAAATACACAGTGGTCCAGCTGTCCGCGGGGCTTGGGTTACCTGCCTACTATCAATCTTGGCGGGCATCCCACTATTCATCAGGCCTCGGCCAATCAGCGCGCGAGGCGAGCGGTTAAGGCGCGGCGGGGAGTCCTCATAGGTCGGGGGGCGAGTGACGTGAGCGAACCGTCCGGCCAATGAGCGACGCGCCGGGGCCATGTTTTGTGTGGCGGCTCTGGGTAGCGCGACGGGCACCAAGCGGTAATTTAAGTTCCCCAGTTTTACGACAGGTTTTAAAAGTTTTTTGCCGTATTCCTAAATCGATCCAGTCGGGAATTAAGTAATAGCAACCTTACGATTATCTTTTCATCTACAGGGAGCGTAACTTTGGGGCCATCTTGACGGGAGTTCTTTAAGGGGGGCAGGAGAGCTGGCGAAGACTAGAGAGAGAGAGAGAGGAAGGTAGGTAGGCAGGCAGGCGCGCGCGCCTCCGCCGTCGACTGAGATCGAGGCTAGAACGCGAACCCAATGGATCGACAAAGGAAGCAAGAGGGGTTAAGACATGATAGTTAATTACTTTATAAGCGTGAATTGAGCGATAGGAGGTAATGTCTGCGTTGCCCACACATGAAACAGACATCAGGGAGCTGAGCAGCGTGGACAGAGGAATGCAGTAAGGCCAAGTTGAGACGCGCCTCAAACCTGGTGATTAGGGACGGGAAGGCTACAGCGCCCTGGGTGGCACGCACATTATGACATATCAATTCTCGTGATTGGCGAATCGCTCTTTCGTGCACTGTCACCCACCCACCACCACCCCTCCCCAGATTAATTGATCCCTCCATCATTCGCGAACGTCTTGTATTGTTTGGTACGAGAATGATTTAACAACTTTTTTTTTTTCGTCTTCCATTTACATTTTACGGATCTCGAACAAACATACGTGCGGCCAGCGGAGGCGAGAGACGATAACCCTGCCACTGCCACAACTGCGCAGGGATATAATGATATGGACGAGAGCGGTGTTTAGCGGCCGTGCTTAACGATGCAAACGTTCTTAAGAGACTAAAGGCGACTGTGGTGGGGAGGGAGGAATGGACGGGGGAGGGGGAGTTGGTGGGTAAGCTTCTGTCCGGTTACACATCATCTATACAAACACACACACACACACACACACACACACACACACAAAGACCCCGAGACCACACATAAAAGCTTTGGGAGGGGGGGAGGAGGTGGAGAAAGAAAGAGAGTGGGTCCTCTCCCCCCCTCCCCCCACACTTTAGTCTTCTCAGCCAGCTGACACGACCGGCCACAGCCCTGCCAGCTGGCACCAGCTGCAAGGGCTCGCCGCGCGTCGCCCTCCCTCAAACCGCAGGACAAAGAACACAGGTCTTGGGGAGGAGGAGGAGGAGAGGAGGGACCTCAACCAACCCATATGACTGCAGGAGACGCGGTCACTCTCTTCGGGGCCTCCTCTGCTCCCGCACTCCCTCCTCACTTCTGGATGCACGTCGTTCCTCAAGTCGAAGGGACTCAGACAGCAGCAGACCACACTGAGTGCTAGATGCCAGGACCCGGAACACCCACAGCAAAACGTAGAGAATAAAGCTGATCTCTTTCTCCGCCGACAGGTGATTAAAGTGTAATGTCGGTTGTCCGTGCGATATCACAGCTCGTCGGACAGAAAGCAGTGCCGTTCGGTAGAACGCTCAAGTGTGATACAGCGTCTGGAAGTTATTCCTCGCTTGCAGCTTTGACCTGTATCGTATACTGCACTTAGATGGTCTTTCCTGGTTCCCTGTGACTGCTTCTGGTTCCCTGTGATTGCTTCTATCATTTCCCTGAAGACTGTCAACCCAGTGTTTACGGCTATTTTGTGGTCGTCCTACCTGTTTCCCTGTTGCTAAGTTACCGTTCTGAACTCAAATATGTCTCCACCTTTTTGCCGTTGGTGAACCGCTGTGACCTTTGTGGTTTAGTCGCCTTCTTCTTTTTTTCTTCCTTGACTTTCGTTACCTCCTACCAAGCTCCTGAATCGTATCCAGTAAGAGATATAGAGATTTCAGGATTGAGCATTAGGATTGCATATCATTACAGTTATACAGTGCGCCTTACCGTCATCGTAAGCATAATCATCAAAGAATATCGCTGGTTAGTTTCGCGCCATCAACAGTATTTTGGTGGTAATAACTGAGGTGAATATAGAAATAGTTGGGCCTGTAGTTGTAGCAACAATGGTAGTGGTAGTTGTAGCAACAGTGGTGGTGTGGTAGTAGTAGTAGTAGTAGTAAGAACAGTAAAGGTTGTAGTACTAGTAGCAGTAATACTCGTAGCTGTAGTAAATAGCGAATATCCTAAGAGACCAGTTGGATGAATAGCTACTAGCTCAATGGACTGTTGGAAACTACATAGGCAGAAGCAAAACTAATGTCAGGTCACACACACACACACACACACACACACACATACACACACACACACATACACACACACACACATACACACACACACACACACACACACACACATATATATATATATATATATATATATATATATATATATATATATATATCACCGGGGATAGCGGAGAGAGAAGACGACCCATGTATCCTCTACAAGTCCTAGTAAGCGAGTAAGAGGAGTGGCAGTGGGAGGAAATGTTTTCCCTCTACTGCTCACCTTCCTATTCTTAACGCTACCCCTCTTGCGCAGGAAACAGCGAAAATATATGAAAAAAGGCTTCTTAAGTAGAAATAATGATAATAATAATAATAAAAATTATAATAATAACAATAAAGCTAATAATGATAATGATAATAATAATATTATCAATAATAATAAACTGTTTCTTAGCATGAATATCGTAAACATAAACAACCTCTACGATAACTTACAATCATAAGACCACTTATAAGATACAAGTAATGCGAATCATCTTTATTAGAATTTATAAGTTAACGGCAAATACATGATGACATTTAGTACAATAGTGTAATAATTTTCTTTTTTATTCAGTTTAATGTTATTAGTATTACTAAAGATACACTGACACCAGTGATAATAATATATACGTGTGTATATATATATATATATATATATATATATATATATATATATATATATATATATATATATATATATATATTGCATGCTTGGCGTATCTATGTATTTCACCGATCCTAAAAATGAATTTTTTGACAAATATGGGGGTGGGCAAGGCCAGCATTTTGTATAATTTATGCTCGCTCATGATGGCAGTCTTTGTAGAATTATGTCTGCATTTGCAACCAAGGCGAACATTCCTCCCGAAAGTTGGCTTCATGTCAATCATGAAGAACTCTTACGTTCAACCCGGAGTATCGAGGCCGGCGAGAAAGAGAGAGGAATATTGGCTAGCATTTGGCGAGAATATGGACGCAACTGTCTGCCATATTTACCAGCTTCGGGGGAAGTTGGCCGGCAGAGGGCGAGCTGGGCTGAGGGCGCTTCGCCGTAATGGCCCAGACGCTGGATGAATTACTACGTGCAAGGCCATAAGGAAGCTTAACATATAGAGGCGGTCTCTGCTCAGGTGGAATTGATTCGTCAAGGGAATTGCAAGATTATGCTCCAGGGAATTTAAGGGTCTTCTCAATGCTATGTCTTTTATTTTCCTGTGCGTGTCCTTACATTATATATATATATATATATATATATATATATATATATATATATATATATATATATATATATATATATGAAATGATAGTGATGATGATGATGATAATAATATATATATATATATATATATATATATATATATATATATATATATATATATATATATATATATATATATATATATTATCATTATCATCATCATCATCACTATCATTTCTATTATCATTATTATTATAATCAACGCGAGTGCTTATACAAATGGTTGATTGCCTGTAAACAAAAAGAGTGATTAATGGTAAACCATCAGATTGGTTAGACGTAAAAAGTGGTGTGGCTCAGGGATCAGTTTTGAGACCGGTTCTCGTTCACATATACATTGATGACGATAATAATACAACAGCGTTGAAGCATATCGAAATCTACTGACGACACTAAGCTGGG